>NC_050520.1:27868555-27902172 GCF_002922805.2 Oryzias melastigma
ATTAAGCTTCTTTGTAATGTAATATGATTCAGCATATTAACTTTTTATACAAACTGTTTGAAATACTTTTTACTCTTCATATTGTATAAGCCTCACATTAAGGCCATAGTCGCATGTCCTCGTACAGAGGGGTTGACCCATACGGTTGGCAATGGAGAAGAGGTTGTATCTGAAAGGGAGTGGAGGTGTGTCTCTCTGTGCCCTTGAGGTTTAAGGGAAGTCATGAGAATGTAACATACAATTGTGGCACATGTGAGAAGTTTATCGTGAAGTATTTGGAAAAAATAATGCAAGTTGCATGTAAGATGCCCATACGTCCCACTCTAGTCATTAGTAAAGTGTGCCTACTAGGAAGCCTCATAGGTTTTTGATGACAAACAAGTTTCATCCATCCATCCATTTTCTTGACCGCTTTGTCCCTTTCGGGGTCGCGGGGTGCCGGAGCCTAACCCGGCTGCTGATGGGCGAAGGCGGGGTACACCCTGGACAGGTCGCCAGTCTGTCGCAGGGCCAAACAAGTTTCACTTAGTAGTAAATTCACTTTTACATCAAGAAATATTCCTTTAAGAAATGTTTGCGCTAATTCGGCCATGTTTCTTAGCCCTCCTTTTTAATACTCCTCTTCTACTGTCCACACTTGAGGTACATGCAATACAAGCAGAAAGCAGAAAATGTGACAATTGTTAACAGTATTCAGATAAAACTGGAGGATATATCTGTTGGACTTACCTCAGCAGCAGGAGGTAAAAAAAAGTCAGGATTTAGTAATAGTGATTTGTTAGATGCTGACAACGCCAAAACTATGCTAATTAGCTGCTCTGTGTGACCAGACTTAGTGTAAATACAGCTAAATAAATTGATAGGATATTCATTACAAAACAACACACAAAAAAAACTGTTGTTTCCTAAATAAAACAACAGACATGAACACATTGTGTATGCAACTTTATTAGTAACGTCTGTAAAATTACAAAGCTAGTAGGACCTGTAAAAAAAATGTGTACAACATTTTCACTCACAGAGTCTCACCAAAACAATAATTTATAATAATAATTTTTCACCTGCATCTTGCCCTTTGTGAACTCTTATCTTTCACTCGTATTTTTTATCTCCTCAGAGCTCTCCATGTACATACTCATTACTGCTAGTTCATTGGCTCCACCCATTTTTTTATGGATCATACCGCTGTCATTGTGGATTACAGCTTGTTGTTGGAAAGAAGAGCCCTTTGCATTTGTCTACAGGGACAGTCGGCTGAAGGCAGTCAGGGAATAAAACTGTCACTGCGCCTAGTTTATCTGGTATCTTCCCAGACGCCCCACTTTTTTTCATTTTCCTTTTTTTTCTATTTTGTCTTTATCGATTTCTGGAGATCCCATTCACATTTTCTTGACTTGATTGTCCTTGTGTCCTGCAGCTTTCGTCAGGAGTGCTGGCAGGTGTCTAAATGTCTGCTTGAGTTGCAAAAGTGCTTGTTGAGGTCTAAGTAGAAGGACCCAGTCTGACTCCTTTAGGACAAGTGTTCTCTGAGTTCTGGTTTCCTGCATGTGGGTTCTTTGACAACCTGTCGTGAACGAGAGCCCTTTTGACTGATTATTTATCAGGAGCTAAGCTGCAGTACCAAAGACAGAGGAATCAGTTGTCATTTTCTCAGTAGGGGAGGGTTCTCTTGTGCGTGGCACCAAACTTGCACACGTCACATTGGGCCTTGGTGATGAACAGGCAGCCGCTCCATTTCTGTATCTGTATTGTTGTTATTGAACTCCTACACAAGAACCGACTCGGTTTTGCTCCCTGATTTGTAAAGAGCAGCAGGGCAGAACAACTAGAACCTCTCCTGAAACCCAACAAGGGGTCAACGCTGAGGAAATCCCTCTATTTGTAAACTCAAAGGTGTGTTTGTTTTTTTGGGTGTTTTTTTTAAACCGATTCACTAAGCGTTCACCGTCTGTTCCCACTCTCACTGCTAGCTTTGATGTGTGTCTCTTTGCTCCTTGTGCGGCGTTGTGTTGACATTTGACCAGAGTGCTTCTGTAATCAGTTTTCCTCCTCTGGCTGCCTGGGAGCAGGAGCTATATAAACATGTCCGTCCTCCACGGGAGGCCAATGGATCACTCCTCATTACTGGAAAGGCAAGAAGACGAGGCTGCCGCGGTTAGATCCCAGCGAGTGGAAATAGGGCTGTGCTCATGTGCAGGACAGTCGCACAACAGCAGAGCTACTTTGGTGTTCTGGCACATAAACCAAATTGTCACTAAACTCAGATTAGGCAGTCATGTTTCCTTGCTGCATCTCCACACTAACTAACTTGCCATCCAATCCAAATGATCTGTGTTCTCCTTAAGGGACGAACACACATTTGACTAGGATTGAAGAACGTAGGGGAATAGAGCAGCAGAGAGCATAGAGGCTGATATGCAGCAATGTACATTTCTATTTAAGTATTAACCAGCAGAAATGTGTTCTTAGACACCACATTGTCTTTTGTTGTGGTTTTGATAGCATCTTTTGATAGCACTTTCACTTGGACTTCACATTGTTTCCTCTAAAGGGCCATTGTGCAAACCAAGCAAAACAAGGTTTAAAAAAAGTGATTTTTTTTAACTGTGAACATACAGTTCCCTGACCCTTACATGTTAAGGTCCTTCACCTCCTCTCAGATCTACATCTGATTTTTAGACATCTTCAAACTCCATCTGGATTCTCTTTCTTTTATCTTTTTTATGTTGTTCTTTTTTTACATGAAACACACACTGTATCATTTGATTTGGTTCTGCGCTCTTGAAAGTAAACCCTTTTACTTTTAAGCTGCTTTGTTAGGAACTGTTTAAACTAAATTTGACCTTTACCTTAAAGGAAAAAAATGACTTGTTTGGATTAAATGTAATAACAATCCATTGTTATGTTGTGATTTGGTGTTTTTGATCTGCCAGGTGTTAAGTCACACCAGAGTTAACTAAGATGGTGGTATGGATTTAAACCAGTGTTTAGATGAGTTTTTACAGAGAAGGTCCAGATCACACAATCCTGTGTATCTTCAGCCTTGAAAAACATTTCCAATGGGGTCATTAGTCACATAGACTGACTTCTGTTTAAACAGCAGTAGTAGTAGGGCTACAGTTCTATGAGAGTGTGTGATGCTCCTGTAATGTAACTGTGAGAGCTCACTTTAGTTTAGTTAGTTAGTAACACTCAATACACTGCAGCAACGTGTTTGCTTTATGATTTCACAGCGCTGGGTTAATGAGTTAACAGCTGCTCATTTGTGTCTCCTTCCAGTATTCTGAACTGATTTCAGCAAAAAACTGTCAAACCATGAAAAAATCCAAAGATGGAAAAAAAAACTGATGCTGATCCCCTAACTTACCACGAGTCTTGATTGTTGGAAAATGTTTCATAGAATCCTAGATGTCATAAGACTCCTGATCTAGACATGATGGGGCAATGTGGAAATGAGCCTTTTGGTGCGTGTGCACAGGTGAATAGAGTTGGAACTGTAAAGGGGGCTGGGCCTTCCAAGAAGGTCGTTGAGAACATCATAAGGATTAGGAATGGGAATCACTGGCTACCTCACAATACAGATACGCAATACATGGCTCACAATATGGATGATATCACAATAATGCAATAATTGGTAAAACTTGTCTTTAATAACTCACACTATATAGAAGAACTCATATTTTTGGGAAAAATATATACCCATTTATTTTTTAGCTTGAACAAAATCGTAATAAACAACTTGTGTCTTCTTTTGTGCAACAAATAATAGACACTTTTGTGCAACATTGCTGAAATCAGTAATACTATTTCTTTGACAAGCATTGACACCAATTGAATTTGAATTATTAGTCAAAATCAGTGTTAACAATACTAAACATGAACAGATGTGCCACTACTTAGTGCAAAATTGTTGTAAACAACAGAACTAAAAGGAAATAATTCTAGTAGCTACCAGGCACATTGGTGCTCACGGCAACACCAATGTGTTACATCCACCTCCAAAGGAAAGTGTCACCAAAGGATGAAGAGTATTATATTTTACAACCTCTTCAAACGAAAATAAAAGATAGATTCTTGGTGAGAACCCATCGAGAATCAATCGCAGGACTAAATATTGCAATATCGATATTTTGACACACCTCTGATAGCTATACACCATTTGCCATGAACACATTTTGTAGAACACTTCTACATCTTCCATATTCTTGTCTAGAGTGATTAAAAACAATGCACCCAAAGTTTGCATGCAAAGGTTAGATAAAAAGAAAGTTTTATAGACACTTATCAGGAACGAGACCTGAGTAAATGACCCTGATAAACATAATGGATGTGTGGGAGCGTGAGACATGATAGTAATCAAGATTGTAATGACCCCTCTCCAGCTCATTCCTATCATCTCCACTAATCATTAACGTCTTTTACCAGTGAGTGGTCAGCAGCTCTACAGGCAGCAGGGAGATCTCAGCTTTCTCTTTTCTGCTGACATCACTCCCAAATCCCCCACTTTGTCTTCCTTCTGGTGAAGCGCTATAAATGTTCGTTTTTTTCCCCCTTCTAAATCCTAATGAACCTCTCCTGCTCTGCCTCACTTTTCCTTCTCCCCCGGTTAAGCGCTGGATTAAAGCGTACGCAGCAGGATGCAGGCGCACGGTGAGCACCTTTCCTTCCAGAGTTAAACACAGACCTCTCTCCCTGTTCACTTCTCTGCTGCCGCTCCTGCTGCCTGGAGATAATTGTATTGCTGTCAGCCTTTGGTTGATGAGTTGCCAGTGTAATTGCTTTACGGTTTGACCTCTGGTTTTTCAAACAAGAGGCCTGGTCAAGGATCCACACTGGGCAGATGAGGAATGAGGGGTGAGACCGGTGGTTTGCTTGTTGTCGTCGCTGGAAAGGTAATTGTGTTTGTCCTGTCATACACTGCACTGGTTTCATGTCCTCTGTTGTTCTCTGAAAGTGGAGTCCTGCCTTTCAGTCAACAGGATTGTTAAATATATAGGTATTAAAGTGGTACAAGGACATGAAGACACACAAGAGGGGCTTTTTGTTGCTGTTGAGGTTTGATTCTGGTCATCATAATCATGGCTCGTGGTCATATTAGGTTGTCATAGAAGAAAAAGAGAAAGCTCTACATTTACAGATACAACAGGAAATTACATTTAATGAACATAACTTTCGATGCATGCATTAAAGCCATGTCACTTTGAAATGACAGGATCAGTGGTCCCCTACCGGTGTCAGGCCACGGACTGGTTTAATGCCAAGGACACTTTGACACATTGGCGGGAATCAAACCTGTAATCTTCAAATCAGAGGTTGGTTGCCCTGACCGCTCTCCCGTTGCACTCTTATGCTAAAGACTGTTTTTGTTGCTTATAAATTTAAAATAAAAAAGTTTATCTGTTAAAAGGCATTTACATTTGTAGTCTTAAATGTCAAATGAATAATAAATATCTAGATCGTATTTTTTTAGGTAAAAGAATTGGGCTGTGTCATATCGCTATGAAGTTAGTTGACTCTTTTATGTATCGATTGGTGGACCGTGGATTGAATTATATTTGAGGGAAAGATACACAACCCCACCTCGTCATCTGAAGCTGTTGGACAGTGGAGGGGAGAAAAAAGTTTCCACTGACATGTGGATTAATGAGTGTGGAAAAAATTGTCACATTGAAAAAATGAATAAGAAAAAAAGCCCTAACAAGACGAACTGCTGTGTGTGCAAACATACGGAGCATAATGTGCCATAAATATGGGTTTGGTGGTTCCTGATAAGGTTTGTTTAAATGTTGTTTGTTCATGTGAACACTTGTGAACACAAACGCTGTCGTAATCTCCCGCTCAGCAAAGAGTGTGACAGCTGACTCACTGGCTGGAAATTGCTTTTGGGCTGCGTTTATCACCTCACAGGAGCACTTGTTTTGGTTGCGTCACTCTGTAAGTTGGCTCGCCTCCCTCCCTCTTCAACCATAATCACAGTTGTTTTTCTTTTTGTCGTAAAGCCGAGTGAAAAGCTGCAACACAATTTTAACGTTTTCATGTAAAAGACTTAATGATCATTCAGAGCTTTTGTTCGGGCTTTAACTTTATCTGACATTTATTTTTTTTATTTTTTTAAAACAACTTAGACACAGAGTCATAAATGTTATCAAGACATGCTAAAATGCTGTTCAATCTGAAAGCTGATTTTTAAAATATAAATAGTTTAAAATGTGTTTACCTTGTAAAATTTAATTTTAAGACCAACTCTGATTATTTTTCTGAGCTATTTTAAAAGCAATATCTTTTCTGTATTATGACTACTGTATTTTCCACACTAGGGAGCACTGACTTATGAGATGTGTCGTTAATAAATGGTCTATTTTTTAACTTCTGTCATATATGAGGTGCAGTAATCTATAAAGCACATTACCTGAGATAAAAGAGAGAGATAAGTCTGTCGGATTTTATAAACTGCGTTCACAGTAACTCTAGAACTTGTTTGTAACACGCTGCGCGTTTGCCATGATAGCGTATTCACAATATTTGTAATTACCAGCCTTGTTTGTAAATAAAACTAAAAAAAAAACAGGGTGATACTGCTAAAACAAACACTACTGTAATTCTGTTAAATTCCCACCCCAGTTAATAACACGCAAAAAAGACAGTCTTTTACAGCAACATTACAAGCATCTTTGCTAACGTGGCTAACGCTTCTAATGCGTTAGCCACGTTAGCATCTTCACAAAACCTGAAACTCCTAACCTGCAATTTAAAAAAAAAAACACTATTGTGACTATGCTAACTTCCAACTTTGTTGGTAACATGTAAAAAAGAGACTGCTAAACGTTAGCTGCGCTAGCATATTTATGATAACAACCAACCTCATTTACAACTTTTACAAAAAAAAAGATCAACATTTTGACAGAGTGCTGCTTCAACATCAGTACACACAAGCAGAATTAATCCATAATTAAGGTGCACTGTGTTTTTTTAAAAAAAAGTTAAGGCTTTTAAGTTTATTTTAAGCATAATTTTGCAGAAATTATGGAATGCCGTTTTCAGCCAAATTCCGTAAAGTCTTTCTTGCTTTCTAAGACATAGCTTCTGTAGAGCGGCAGTAGTGATAAATTTGCCTCTGAGTTGTGGGCGGGACTATTGGCGCAGAGCAACCATAACCCCTTCCATTTCCCTTGCTGAGAGCTCTCTGTTTACACCCTCTCCTGCTAGCTAACTACCCAGTGCTTCCCTAACCTAACATTAACAGTGGAACTAATCTGGCGAGGTATGTTGGAGCTATCCAGCTGTACAATTTTTAGCTAAGCGCTATTTTAGATGAGAAAGACGCACTTGCATCTGGTCATCTACACGTGGATGCATGATAAGCAGGGAGCTTGTGGCTCGCCCTGGATATTTTTGCCTTCACAAATACGATCTGTTTAAATTGATTTTTTTTTTTATCTACTCCTGATTCACAATGATTTGAATAAAGAAATACTCAGTAATGCTATTTTAAGTTCACTTTCTTAATATTTTTCATCCATCATAAGAAAAATGCCACAAGAACATGTTTAAAAACTACAAAAAAACATTTATTTGCTGATGATTTATGACTTCCTTCTGTGCTTTTGTTTCCTTAAGTTATCAATATATACCAAATTACCAACATCAATGTCCTGAATGTTGATGCTACAAAAGTTTTGTGAGTTAAATCCCAGTGAACACACATAAACCCACAGCAAAGCTGTATGGCTGTGAAGTGCCAGTGTGAAACGGCCTTTGACAAAGGTTCATACTTACAGTGTGGCCAACTGCTGCACGCCTCATAAAAGGCAATTATCAGCTGTTAGATCCCAGTCACCCTGGAAAAACAAGGAGTAGCAGCATTAGGCTTTCAACACTCCTACACTTCATGGAAAAAACAAATCTTTGGGGGGGGGGAACCTTCAGATTCATTTGGAATCTATAATCCCTTTGAGAAACACTCAATTTTTAGGAATTTGTTTCTGTAAAATAATAAACTCTCACAAAATATAGATATATACACATAGGGGAGTTATAGAGTTGTCAAAGCTTTGTACTTATTGATTTTATAATTCATCTTTCTGCCTCAGCTTGACTTGAAATAGTTTTTTTTCCCAACGTAATCAGAATTTGCAATTCTTAGCAGCATTTATGGAATGTATGAGTAGTTGTTGTCTGATAACCTTAAATGTTGTCAGTTTTGACTACAAAAATCATTAAAAAAAACGTTTTTCTATTTGCCAAATTAGGGCAAACTTCCGCTAAACCACAAATTTGCATCAGAACGTTTCATGACACATTGTAAAAAGTGAAACATTTTTCACCATTGTTTCCATAATAACAGTTTCTGTATGTCTAACTTACTATAAACACTCACCTGTGCAGACTGCATGTTTGCACTAATGTGTTAATTGTCTCCCAAACTCCGGCTTTTAGTCTCCAACCCAGTTGTTCATCTGCCTTGTTATCCACGTCTGACCCTACCATCAGAGTACAGGGGTGAGAGTAGGCTTTGGATTGTACTTTTTTGCTGATTCCACATTCTATCTTCCTTTCGCACTCATCCCCTCAGCGGTGGACAAAGCGGGAGTTTGATGTCTGCAGAGTTCTGTGAAGTTCTACAGAACTTTTGAAAGGGGCTCTTTCATACTGTCACAGGCATTCTGGCTTCACAGACGGAGCTAGGTGGCCAAAGGAATTCACAGGCTAGAAAGTTGAAAGGCTGCAGCAATGTCTGTCATCCTCAGAGTGCAATATGAGTTCTATTTTGGTAGAGATGACTAATTTAGAAATCCACTGCAAAAGTTTTGATTCATTTTCCCAAGTACTGATAAAAAATATTCAACAAATCTCCATCACAGTGACTTAGATTTTCACTGTATTCAAAAAAGTCGTCTATTCGTCTTTTTCATCCTCCATGTCAGATGTCGTTTTTATCTGAATGTCTTTATTTGAGGGTTTTAGATGTTAAGACTTTGAAACTTTCAACCATTTTTAACATCCACTTCAATCATCTTTTGAGCTATTGTAAAAGTATTCCTTGTGGTCTTTTATTTATAATTATGCTACTTTTAGCCAAAATCAAAACACTTTCATCATTTTTCTGGACAAATATTCTGGGTAGGGGTTCATTAAAATAAAGAAGGCTATCACTCTATTTTGCAACCAAATGCTATAATCTGTGCAGCCAGTTACATCCTACAACAGGAAAATGACACCTCCAAATTGTGCAACAACTATTTAGAAAAACAGGCAGCTTGTATTCTATCTGTAAAGGAGTGGCCAGCCCAGTCACTAGATTTACACCCCATTGAACTGTTGTAGGAGCAGCTTGACTTTATTTTCTATTCAGAAGAACCTGTTAAAAACACCAAAAGCACGATTTCCATTGAAGTGGGTCTTTACGTTTGTCTCATAGTTTAGCAATTATTCTTCTTGGCTGAGAAAATGCAAATATTTGCAGTTGTAAATGAGACAGCTGCTGTAGGCAGTGCAGCTCAGAAAAGGATACAGTCAAAATTGATTCCTGTGTTTTAATCCCTTAATCCGGGTGTAAAAAACCTTTAAAAAACTGTCAGTAATGTAGAGAAGAAAACATTTTCAGTGTTTGTCGAAAGCCTCTTATCTTTTTCTTCTCCAAAAGGCCTGCTTCAATATAATCAGCAGCTGAGCCCACAAAGTATGTTTCGCTGAGTTATTGACCGATATGTTGGTCTCCGTCTATCTGTGTTTGAAGTGCGGATGTTGTTTTCTTTTTCAAATGGGAATACCAGTTGCCGAGGCAACAGCTTCCCTGTCTGGAGGGCATGAGGAACAGGAAACCTGATTAATGACACCGAGCTGTATTTTAGTCTGCAGTGTGTGTGGGCTGATCAGCAGGAATGAGGGAGTTTTCCTGTGACAAAGGGGCGGGAGGTTCAAAAAACAGACTGGAAAAGGAATTACAAGTGATACCTGGGATATATCAGCACGTGATTTTCTGATTAAACATCAAACGTTTGTTATTTTTCCTTCAGACTTCATTTGAAAGGCAATAAACAAGGGGTTTGATTACCTTTTTTCAATTAGAATTTCAGTGTGCGCTTTTGGTTTACAGTCGCAGAACGTTTGATCCTGAGCACATAGAGATCAATTTGTGCAACTCTGAGAAGCTGAACAGATCAAATGAGAACATGGTAGACTGGTACGGTGGCCCTGAAGTGCAAATCACACCAATAAATCACTCAATGCAAAAACATATTAAGGACCACAAATGGAACGTGCGATTGTCCTGCAAGCGTATCATGAAGTATTGGGAGGGATAATACAAGTTACACACACTTGTGATGTACAGTGGATGCTTTTGTAAGCTGTCCGCATCTAGTCATTTACGAGATGTGAGTACTGGCTCCTTACTAACCGTGCGCAAATGCTGCATGCACAATGTGATAGATAAGTGTCAGTAGGACACCCGTATGATACCTAGATAAACTATTCTCTGAATGTATAACTTCCTCATTTAAGCAGCATTAACGATCTTCTTGTGCAGTCCACAGAATTTGGGTGGGTTGAAAAAATATAACTTCTGTCCGACACGCTTGTCACTTAAGTCCAAAGTGGTCACATATTGACATTTGGTTAAGGATCTCTCCGTGTCTCTTTTTGATGTTTAGGATGTCCCTAACTCGTCGTTTTTTGACATGGTGGCTGTTCGTAAAATCAAGGGACCCGGTACTGGTCTGAGTCAAGCACCGCGTCTGGTACCCCGTCCGGTTCACGCACAATACTGCGTCTGGTACTGGTTCAGGTCCGGTACCGCATTTGGTCCGGTGTTGGGTTAGGGTACCGGGTTTAAGTACCAGTGCACTATGCGTCACGGTATTATACCGGTTCTGGTTCGTAGCCCAGAGGTTGGGGACCCATGATTTAATAGGAAGAGTGAATACAGCAAAAAACGAGTTGGGGACACCCAAAACGTCAAAACGAGACGCGAAGGGATCCTTACCAAACTGTCAATATGTGACAACTTGGGAATGAGAATGTGTTGACCTGTCAGTGGTAGTATGTCCATGAAAATTTTTATTCAACGGGCTCAATGAGTAGTCTACAATCTTAAAATGTCATGAGTCTGCATGTTTTGTACAAATTTTCCCATTTTTCCCTTCAATCCACCCGTAAGGGCAGTTGTGACTAAGGGTTCAGACAAATTAAGAGAGGTATGGGGAAGAACAGGTGCCACCAGCATGGCTGTGTCCCATAGGTTTGTACAGACAGTAGCCAATTGGTTCTAAAGTTAAATTCTAAACTTGACAGCCCTTGTGTCCTTCGGCAAACATCTTAACCCAATCTGCACAAACACTAACGACTGGTGTTTGGTCAAGAATTTCTTGATGATAGTTTGTGTCAGACTTGTATGTGAACATTGACATACTATTCTTCATCCAGTGTTTATGTCAGGTCACCCAAAGTGGTTGTGTTGTGTCACTGTGGCCTGAACAGAGTGTCCAAGCTGTTCCCACACGTGTTCAGTGAGTTGAGGTGAGGACTGCTGGCAGACAAATCTCTCGTCCCACCAGCTTGAAGTTGTTCTTATTGAACATTTACAGTAGATCAGACAAACATGGTGCGCCTATAGCTCTGCGGCTCATTCTGTAAATGCGTGCTCCTTACAAATGTAGCACCATGTAAAAGGAAAGAAAGCAGACTTACTAACATTGTGAAATTAAGTGGTTAGTGGCGTTGTTATTACAAAGATATAACCAACCAAGCTTAAATGTACTGTTCTTTCAAATTCTATAACCCAGCAGCCCTACATAGTTAATGTCTTGTTACTTTTCCCACTGTTCTGGTAGTTCTTAACACTGCAGTATGGTTAGTCAGTCAGATTCTTATGAAACCAGTAAACCCTTAACGCTGAAGGAAGATTCCACTCCAGTGTTTACATACACTGACGATGCACCACATATGCACTTGTCCAAGGCTATCTAATTATATATTTGGCATAATAATGATCACATTTGGTAAGAAAGGATATAAACTATAGAAGAGAACTGGTAACAGTCAACATTAGTCAGCTTGTTGTGTTGAAGGAAAAAGCAGCACTGTACTCCTTTGGGTTGGTAACGTTTTGCATATTGGTAAAAGTCATTTGTTTTTTTCCACTTTAGTATCAGTTAATTCCCATTAATTGAACAAACGGTCTAAAGATTTTAGTATGTCAAAGAGCGTGTGTAATTTAGGTGTTGACAGCAACATCTTTAGTGTTAAGCTGCTCACTACATTAGCGAAAATGGACCACAATTCATTGCGGTTGAACAGTTAAAAAAAATGTGTTTAAATATAATTTTTCACAAACTATACACATTTTACTCATCAGTACACAGTGGAGTCACAAATAGACTTATTAATTCGATTTTCGCTTCGTGAAATCGGTGACGTCATATCTGTCTTTAAAAAAGAAAAAAGAGAAGTAGTGAGAATGATTTCCAAATGGCTTAAAATCCAGGGCACTATATAGTTCAATACTATATAGTTTTTTAATAGTTAGTGAGTGACCAAGTCTTTTATGTATCGGAATAGAGCTGCAAAAATAAAAGGCTGGATCAAGAATTTCAAGATTTGCACCACTTCAACATTCCGCACCAATCCTGGCGGACATCTGGTTAAAAGTAGAAAAAGCATCAGAACAAGCAGTCGCTTCCTCCTCGTGTAAAAGTACGTCAAATGCCCGATGGCCGGATGTGTCCTTAGCTTAAAACCATTAAAGAAGAATGTAATCAAGCATGACAAAGGTAAAAACTGTTCTCCTTCAGTCCAAAACTGGCACCAGTTTATCACCAATCACCACTGTCTCATTTTAATCAAAAATATCTTCTCTACCCTTGTTTTGTTTTAACCTGTATTTGCTCTTCAAGTCTTTGCAAATGTATCTTAGCAGATGCACTGCTACTGTTTATTGTTGTGCTGCTGTTTACTCTTCCTGTTTATCACCGCACAGCACCTGCCGTCCAGATGGTGTCACTCCGGGAGCTAATTCAGTCGTCATACACCTGGGCTGTGCACACACATAAAAACACGTTTGTCACTGCGGGATGTCCTTTTCTTTTTTAGACTTAGATCTAGACGAGCAAACACAAGTAATCAATAAACAGTCAGTTTTACAGGATGTTTATTTCTATTTACCATAGTGTCTTTTCCTAGAACCTTCCTCCCTTCTGCTGCAGTTTGTTTTCAGCATCTCTATTCTTTTTACCAAAGGACGCAGGCAGTATGTGTGCTGAAAGCTCAGCAAAAGAGAAAGGGACTGAGGAAAAAACAGAGCTTTCACCACCTACACTCACTAAAGCAGCATTTCTGTCAAGAGGGAAATCTCCAAGCTGAATAAAAAAATGAAACCTCAACAGACTACAAAACATTCAAAAACCTCCTAAAGGCACCTTATCGTTCCACATGCACTTTTTTTCACCTCATATCGAGGAATCGTACAGAAAATCTGTTAAGCTGCTACAAAGTATTCATTAACATGTTTTTTAAGCTGAAGAAAAATGAGAAATTATTGTCGTAACTGGAATAAAAACTCATAAAGCATTTTTTGATTGCATTTAAAAACAGAGAGAAAAGCGTAAAACAATTAAAATTGCTAAAGTTGAATGCCCTTTCCTACATGAGTTGATAATAGAAACCCTTAACAAAAACTACTGATAATATTGGTTTATAAAAACAAACTTATGATAGTTTAAGACTCTTGTGGGTTTGTTTCAGCGTTGTGACCTGTGTGATACTAAAAAAAAAGACACCATAAGTCTGGAAATTATTGATGACATCATCGAACGAAAGTGACGTCCAAAATATGAGACACAATTTTTTTCATGACTCTCTGTTTTGGAGGGCTAAATGAAGGGGAAGGGAGAAGGGAAGAATGTGAATAAGTCTAAATGTGTAAACTTTGTAAATTGCAAATCAAATTGATTCTGGAAATTATTAGTGATGCCAGACCGCAGGGGAAAAAAGCAAACATGTGAACCTTTCATTTTATTTTTTTTAAAATCACAAATAAGTCATGCCCTCAGCCCAAAAACACAACCTATACCCTGGAAAAATACAGTAAATGTTTCAATAATACAATGTAATAATTTGTTATTACAATTTAACAATTGTAATAACATCCCAGTTACTCCTTACCAGTTTATTTTTTTATATGAAATTTTTTTATGCATTGTTTGCACAAATGCATAAAGAGATGGGAAGAAGACCATCAAAGTGAACAAGTGTGTGATGCATGGAGAGTAGGGGGGTAGACTGAGTGTGGGAGGAGGCCTGCTTAGAAATTGGCTTCTATTTGCTGGACAAGTGTAGCAGGAATCTGCTGCTGACACCCTCCTGTTCAAGATCCCCGCTCTTTTGTAATGTTACTGAGGCAAAGGCTTTCTCATATGAAGTCAAACGAATAGCGTTGGGGAAAAAAAGGACGTCTAATTGATTCACAAAAGGTGAAAAAAGGATGCGCTTCTTCTAGTCTTTGTGCCGGCCAATTATGCAACATTGATCACTGCAGAAATGTGTGTTTGTTCACATTCTAATAAGCTCCTTAGCACAAAATGTGTTCTCATTTCTGCCTCCGAGGCAAGACTGATGTGTTTACGTGCTTTGAAAGGACCAGGGAAGCTGTGTAAAAGAGTGTTAATCAGAGCTGCTTTTGATGCGGCTGACAGCATCATTAGACGTGTGTCAGCATCATTGGAAGGTGTACGCTCTGCTGTCTCTGCAGCTCATCTCATGCACAGCACCCGCTAAAAGCTGCTACGTTCTACGTGATTAAATCAATCCAGTCGACACCATGACAAGTCGGGCTGATTTATCTGACGTGCCAGGAATGTGGTAATACACACAGAATCAGCCCAACAGCTGAGCAATAAATCTACGGAGCCAGCTTAAAGGCTGCTAAACATGACTGGAGTGGTGCAACAAATGGCTCTTCAAAGCAGCTCACAGATGAAATGGAAGCACAAAAAGAGACGGGTTTGAATCGGTTTCGCAGAGTAGAATTCAAAGTTCAGCTTACGCAGCAGCCGACGGATTCTTACTGGATGTTCTCCTCTGCTGATAAACCCCATCTTTTGAATGTCAGTGAACAAGAACAGACTGTGTTTGTTCCTTGGGGAATTGTGATGATGTCTGGTCAAATCTCCTTAATACTACCCTCTTCAGTGTGCAAAACTTCCATGTTATGCCTCGTTTCCACAGAGTGGTCGGTATTTTGAGTGTTTCCATTGTAACATGGACCCATTAAATAGTTCCGATCCATACCTCTTGAGGGCCCCCATCCTTTAGGACAGTTGGGGCGGAGCCACTATTGCCACTCGCTGATTGGCAGAAAGTGATGTTGCAATCAGAAAGTGCTAATTTAAGCTAGCGGTTCGGTTTTTCTCTTTATGGCGGTATTCTTCTTTCAAACAACTTTAAATTCCTGTTATACATCATCTTTATTGTTGTTGTTTTACTAGTCATTGCTAGTTAGTGACGCAGTGACACACTAGCGATCTACACCACCGCTTAGTAGAAGCACGGCTTAACTAAGTAGAAACGCTCGCCATAATTAACTGGTCTGTACCATACTACTTCTTACCAGACCGGTCAGTGGGAACGAGACTTTCAATCAGGGGTCCCAAAACTACAGCCCACGGGCCGAATCTGTCCCGCCACCACATTTGAATACTATCAGAGATAGATGTTTTTTTTTTTTTACTTTAGTTTTGGCCATGTGATCCAGACCCACATACAGTAGAATGTGACTTTTTAATCCACTCTTCCATGGTGTTTGCTAAAATCTGGTTGTGTGGCTTTCATGACAACTTTAAATGTTTGAGTTTAGACACATCCTGCGATTTTTACACTTCCTTTGTTAGCCTACAAACTCACCCCAGCCCCACATCACAGAAGATTTCAGCAATGTGGCCCTCGCAAGAAAAAGTCTAGGCTTTAAACTATGGTCACATGTCCCAGGATGCCACCGTGTGGTGCCCTAAATGCAAGTTTTTTCAGTAAATTCGGCAGGTGGCCACGCAGCAACATTTGTAGTCATATTTTTGCACGGTGGCTATAGAGGTTTTAAGAAACACATGAAATTTTACAGCAAGCCGGGCACATTTCAAGGTCGTGCAGTAGCAGTCTAGTTGCAGGGGGGGGTGATCCCATTACAAGATCAGGCAACAGCTACACCGCCACAGGGCGATGGCAGCCAGAGATGCTAGCTGGCAACAGGACTCCCTTGTAACAGAAGTTTCTTAATCTCGATGGCACTTCCTGGTTAAATAAAGGAAAATAAAAACATCTGAGGGGACTATGCATCCATATCAAGTGCCGCCCGGTAGCCTGGGGATATATTCTGGATGTATGATGGTCGTCTGACTGCCGCTGTCAACATTCATGACCACGCCAACAATTTAATAAAGAAATCAGGTGATGGTATGAAATGTTAAAGATTCTGCATTGCCTCTCCATTATGTGGTGGCAGATGTATTTGTGACCGTAGCATAAAGCGCATACATGACCGTTTCAGGCTTCATCATTCAAAATGTACATTATTAAGACCCTTTTCAGACTTTACAAAGAAAACACCATTCAATCTGAGTTAAACTTTAAACCAATGGAACTTTGACCAATTAGGGACTCGGTTTGGTAGTGATGATTTCTTGGATGAATTCACAAAAGTTCCAACTGTTTAAAAATTGAACATGGAGGAGAAATCCAGATTACATTACAGTTTGTGTCTGGCCGAAATCGTTTGTCACCAAGTCTTACCAGATTTGCACCACTGTAACATTTCTCACCAAGCCTCTTCCAGCTGTAGGTGGTGGACATGCGCTGACAAACAGTAGAAAAAGAAGAAGCCCCTCCCTGCTTGTCCAGTGTGAACACCATGGGCTAAACACGTCTTTAAGAACCTGCGTTTAACACATGTATCACATGACCAGTATGAACCTAGCTAAGATACATTACCAAAAATGCCCAATCATACTATTGCTATTTAAATCCAGTCAAAAACATTTTGTCTTTGTGGCTGGTCGGTATCTTTTTTTTAAGTTTGAGACAGGTGCATTAACAACAGTGCATTTCACATCCACATCTGTTTGATCAGTGGACTTTTATAGCACAAGGCTCCAACACACTTCCTCTCTGCTGACAGGCTTCAGACTTTAACCGCAGCAGGAAACAGTTCTAGTCCACTTACACCTTTTAATGTCACCCTTTAACCTGTAATATATCCTGTGACTGGGGGATTCCCGTTCTTTTAATATTTCCTGGTTTCAAGCATGCACTATAGTTATTCAGAAACATCTGGAAAAATAAAAGCTTTTAGTAAAATAAATCAGCTTTGCTACAGTAAAACTGTTAATTGACTTTTAATTATGTCCTGTTGATCTAGCGTCTAATCAAGAAAACAAAAAGACTTGAAACCTTTACATTATGCATGCAAGTCTTTACCTATTAAGAGTATTTCTGCCTTTTTTAGATAATTTCAAAAATATTTTGATTCTGTAGGGCAAGAAGTCATTTCTCTCAGACTCTTATTTTGAAAGCAGTCTTAGAAATACTGCAACACTTGAAACCTTGGTACCATTTTGATGTAAAAGGTTTACTTTAACCTTGTTTTTTGCTAAATTTATGTGTCTTATTTTTAATTTACTAAAAAAACAAAAAAATATCTTAAAGTTTGTTCTTTTATTTAGGTCCAGTGTCAAGATAACCGATAGAAAAAAGTAAAAATATCTAAACTTTTTAGAATGACTCTGAAGCTTTTGAGGAAGCAGCCAAAATTTGGACAATACACTTGACATTTTTAAAGGTAACTTAAAAATGAAGACTAAAAATGTGCAATACCTTTAAGAAAGCTTAAAAGTTGCAACAAAATGACAAATGCATGATGGTAATCAGTACTAGGACAGTTGACTGAATAATGGTTTATGTTCTTTGGAAGCCAAACATTTACTAAGGATTGATCATCTTTTTCTAAAATGTGTTTGTATTTTGTAAAAAGGTTCTTTCTGTCAATATGGAGGATACATCACTACAGGCTGGAGCAGCTGCTGATGAACAGATGTTCTTGTACCTGTGTGTCCACACCTGCCTGCAATAAAAGGAGGATGTTGGGTATCACTTCACCAACATTTAAAAAAATGAAAAGCAAAAGAAAACATTTGGTGTTAAACTCAGGTGCAAAAAATTAAAAACAACACAAGCCCAGAGCTATTTCTTCCCTTGCCCCTTCACGGACAGATCTGTTCAAGATTAAAGTGAGAATCTGAATAATTTTTTTTAGCTTCCTGTTTTCATTAACTTTCGAGGGTGACGTTTGTCCTCATCCTCTGCAAAATATCTGCAGTTGCTTTAAACTTTATTTGTACTCTAAATTTTGTGCAGGAGCGGTCAAAGTGGAAGCTTAAAAAAATCTGATGACATCTTCAGCCACGTCAGACTTAAGATGTGATGGATAAATACAAACTAAGTCACTGAAGCTGGTATTTTCTAAAAATCTGTTTGAGCAATCTTTATTGGCAGAACCCTCATAACATTTGATAGTCAGTAGCTGTTAGCTGAATATTTGGCATTATTATTATGGTGTGAGGGAACAACTGTCACATTAGTCATATTTGTAGTGAAGACTTCTGGTTTCTGTTTTTTAAATGCAGCTTTCTTTAATTTCAAAGTTAAAGGCTCTTCTTCTGTTTCCTCATTGGCTCTTATCTGCAAACGGAAACTGTAAATGTTTGTTTTGCTAGCTTTCAATTTATAAGAAAGTGGTGGATGGGTTTCGACACCCGACCGGTGCGACTTAACATACGTCAAGAACCAGAGTTGTGGACTCGAGTCGCATGACTTGGACTCGAGTCATACTTGAGTCAGGAATTTGACTACTTTAGACTTTGGTCTTTCAAGACTGTGACTTGTGACTTAACTCAGACTTTAACATCTGTGACTCGTAACTTGACTTGGACTTGAGCCTTCTGACTTGGCAAGATTGTTTCAGAGTCAGATTAGTCAGTTTAGTCAGTTTATATGCAATTATCCCCCAAAATCCAAGATTAAAAAGTATTTTGATGAAACCCACGCTGAAGTCTCTGTCTCTCTCTGTGTGCGTCTGTGTGCACATTTGGCTCAACATCAAGTCAACGGGGTTTTTGTCATAAAAAAGTTCGTTAGGATTTTTGAAGAGTGGACGCATGAGGTCAGAGGCAATTTTCTTAAAATGCTTGCAAAATGTTGATAAATATAAGCAGTTCCTAAACGCATACACGGTCTGTGTAAATAATATTACTGTCATTGAAAGGATTTGAAACATTCAATGGTATGGAGGTGACTTGAGGCGGTTTGGGCCTTGACTTGAGACTCGACTTGGACTTGCCTGCTGTTGACTCAGAACTTGACTCTGGACTTGACTTGGACTTGCTTGTTGTTGACTTGGAAGTTGACTTGGACTTGCCTGCTGTTGACTCGAAACTCGACTTTGAGTTGCCTGCTGTCAAATCGGGACTCGACTCGGACTGGCCTGCTGTTAACTCGGGACTTGACTTGGACTTGTCTGCTTTTGACTTGGGAGTCGACTCAGGACTTTGACTTGCCTGCTGTTGACTCGTAACTTGACTCTGGACTTGACGTGGACTTGCCTGTTGTTGACTCAGAGCTCGAAGTTTGAGTTGCCTGCTGTTAAATCGGGACTCGACTCGGACTTGCCTGCTTTTAACTCGGGACTTGACTTTGACTTGCCTGCTGTTGACTCGGAACTTTACTTGGACTTGCCTGCTTTTGACTTGGAACTTGACTCAGGACTCGGACTTTACTGCTGTGACTTGAGACTCGACTATGGATTTGACTTGCACTTGCCTGCTGTTAACTCGGGGCTTGACTTGGACTTGCCTGCTTTTGACTCGGGACTTGACTTGGACTTGCCTGTTATTGACTTGGGACTCAACTCTGGATTTGACTTGGACTTGCCTGCTGTTAACTCTGGGCTTGACTTGGACTTGCCTGCTGTTGACTCTGGACTCAACTTGGAGTTGCCTCTGTCAATAATGAGTTGGATGTAGTGGAGAGAACCCAGTTGTTTTTCAAAATAAAACTTCCTTTAGAATCATAAATAAAATGGAAAAAAAAATCTTTTTTTGTTCTTCTATAGCCCAGTTCCAACTGTCCAACAAACTCGAGTTGGTGCCCCGGGGGTTGGAGTCCACCATTTTAAACAACAAATTTATCCTCAAGAGATCAGATAAAACTTTCAGATTTTTCTGAAAACGTAAAACCAAGGAAAACATTTCAAAGTTTCACCTTTTTTTCCGTCATTGTAGTTAATTTTCCAACTAAAGACCAGCTGTGAAAGCACTTTGCGATGTCTCTCCGGCTTCCTCTAATGAAATAATAACGGCAAACTGAAGCATAATTCACTCGTCGTGTCAGCCACTTTGTTATTCCACAAGTTTGTTTTGAAATATGGAAGTGGGGGCTCTGATTCAGCCACAGAAGGAGTGGCAGGAGCTCTGAAGACAGCCCTGTAAAGTGTCTGTGACGCTGTTCCAGTGAGGCGTTCCCTTCAGAGCTGTTTGTGCCTCCTGAATAATTACTGGCCTTGGATGGAAGAGAGTGCAGCGGAGAAAGCGTGATGATATACATTAGAAATCGCTCTGTATCTGCCCCCCCACCTCCATTGCACACTCAAGCTGGCTTTTCTGCACCCTAGGCTCCATTTGTGAACCCCCCCTCTGCTTTACCTTCTGCAAGCGACTTCAGGATTGCTGACATTCCTCTGTGCAGAATGCATGAATCCTCCTTTGGGGGCGGGGGTGAATGTGCTTCACTGTGGATCTCAAGGCCCCGGGATAACCACATACAGCCAAGCACTTAATTGTTGCCGGCAAGGAAACCTGTGTTAGATTTTATGCACTTGTACCCCCTCCTCTTTTATCCACACACACACTCACACGCTTCACTCCCCATGCAGCCTGCAACAGCAACAAAGCTCTCTCATACTGTTGCCAGGGTAACACAGCCGGGTCAAACTAGTCCAGCCGTCTCTCTTGTTCCAGGCTGCGACCCCCCCTTTCCTCTGTCGACCCCCCCCTCCCACCAGCAGCAAGGAAAGTGTGGAGAGCTAACCGAAGAATAAAATGAATTCATTTAACAAGTTAAAGGGTTTGACCTGAACTAAGGAGACATTGGAGTGTGCATTTCCCCCGCAGTACCGGCTTTATCATGGAATGTTTACATCAGTAATGCACTCTATTATTCGCTGGTTCTTGCTGAGCCGGCCGCGGCGCTCTGCTGCTCTCGTGTTGGAAAAAGACATTTCTGAAATGATGCCTTCCAGGGAAAAACTTAACCTGAGATAACGAGAGATTTTCAGGAAAGCTTTTAGGTTTTTTTCTCTGTTTCTCCTCCTCTGTTCTTCTGCAGGAGCCAGTGATGAATTCCCCCTTTATTTTCTGTCTTCATTATAGCTTAGTTAAGTGGAAACAAAGCATATTAGGATTTCATATCTGCTTATTATGAGCAAATGCGGCAGACTTGAGTGAATAATGAGAGAAGGAGATTAAACTCTAAATGAGACAACCTGTGGCGCTCCAGCTTTTTTACACTTACAAGTAGATCAAATTGAATAAATATTACGGATACTGTTGAAGTCTTTGTCAGCCTACAAAGTTTGGTTGCATGTCTTGATACTAAAACTAATTGAGAAGTGTTTCTTAACCAATGTGTCATGGTTTCCTAGTGTACCGTGGGGAATGATTCAATTTCACCTGTCGTATTTTTCTGCATTATAAAAGCGTGCCTTATAATTCTGAGCACCTTATAAATGGATGAATTTACTGATTTTGAAGCGATTTTGAGAGGTACACGGTTCTCTGTCAAAATATGAATAGTAGACAAGGTTAGGAGTTACATATATTGTAAATAAGCTAATGCCCTTAAGGTCAACGTGTAGCTATGTTTTTTTACATGTCACTAAGGCTTGGAATTAGCATAGACACTAAAACTGCCAACATGTATGTATTTTTTACATGTTTATTAACAAGGTTGGGAGTTAACATATTCACTGAAACATTTGCTTTAGCATAACCAGTCTGTTTTTTATGTGTTGCAAACAAGGTTGACTTTTATTGTAAATTCGCTAACGTGTAGCAGTGTCTGACTACATTTTTTTTACATGTTACTATAAAGGTTGGTAGTTAGTGTAGTCACTATCATTTGTTTTAGAATTATCAGTCTTTTTTTTAACGTGTTGCAAACAAGGTTAGGAGTTATTAGGTATTGTAAGTAAGCTAACGCTATTAACAAGGCCAACCTGAAGCTAAGTTTTCTTACATGTCACTAACATTGGGAGTTAGCATAGTCACAGTAATGTTTGTTTTAGCTGTATTAGTCAGTTTTGTGTATCAAACAAGGTTGAAAGTTACGCTTACCGTGCTACCGTGGCTAACTTGTTGCGTGTTACAAACAAGTTCTAGAATTACTGTGAATGCAGTTAATAGTTTGACTGACAGATTTACTTCTGACTCTTTTGTCTGTCTTAATATATTTTTGGTTCCATGTCTTGATACTCATGTCTTAAAGTTCCAGGCGTATTAAATCATTTGAAATATAGAACAGTCATTGTCGTCCGCCTTTTAATCTGATGCCCCCTATAGCCTGTTTTGGAAAAAATATGCTGAAATATCCATTGCCTGGATATTAACTCGGTGTATATCCAAACAAGCACAGATTTCACACAGAGTATGTAGAAATATGGATAGGAGTTACTGTACCCTGTTCATTGTTCACACAGAGCTTTTACATTTTCAAGGAATTTTCAGGGAAAATGTGAACCTAGACTCAAAGACGCTTTTAAAACACTGACATAAAGAGTTGAGTAAATGTAGATACATTAAAGTAAAGATTCTTCCCTTGGGGTTGTGCTTTAATTCTTCTTAACATTTCTGCTTCTTCTTCTTCCCCTCTATATTCTAGTCAGGGTTTATTTTAACTGGCTGTTAGCAACCTGGTTGTCTACTGCTTGCGGGATGTAGTCTTTAGTCATTTGGTATTCTAACAAGCAACTTAGCAGTTATAACAGACGTGATAACTTCCAAACTTAGTCTCAATTGTCCCTAATGGATGGATACAGGCTGTCTGTGATTGAAAAATAATGTGCTTTTTGCTTGCACAACAAAATGAGGAAATTGGATGGCATGAAGATCCTACTGTACAGGCGTCCTACGGGCACTTGCGTATCACCTCCACACAACCATTTGTCATAAGTGAGTGTAACTTACAGCATCCTTACAAATACTTTATGATACATTGAAACATTTACCATATGCACGACAATGGTATTGGTGCCATTTTCATGACTTCTTCAATCGTCTATGCAATTAACGTAGTTCCAGCAGATTCTGAAGAATAGAAGAGTAGTGCTGATACGTACCACTGTATAACACAAATTGGCTTTGTGTCGTTATGCAACACATCATGTTTGTAAAGTTTTAGATATTGGTGCAAAGCCACTTTTCTACACATCAGAATCAGCAGATTCCCATTGATTGTGCAAATGGTTGAGCAGTTACAACCATTCTCTACTGTTAAAGGTCAAGATTCCCCTTAAGTCACCTTGACCTGCAAGACCCACCTGCACTCCCTTTAAGATGCAGCCACTCCTGTCTATGACCCATGAGGGTCAACCCCCATACAGGTGTGTGAGAGTAAGACCTTAGAAAGTGCTTCAAGGAACTGATGGGTTTGTAAGGGTTTGAGGTTTGAGTTGAATAGGGCTATGTCATATCATAGTGTCAACCCTCAGGCCAGTATCCTTTTTTCCGTGATGAATATTTGAACACACGTGGAGTGAAAGTGCCGCCACAGCTGTGCACAATGTTTTCTTTACGGCCAAGGCTCTGAGGGAAGTGGTTTAAATACTCTGTTTAAGCAAACCGTGGTATAAACATTTTCAGTACAATTGTTGCAGGTCATTTACTTTAGACTCTTGAAGTTGACACTTGAATGGAAGCAAGCTCATGATTGACCGTCTTTTAAGTTGCATTGCATGTACATAAAAAGACAAAGACGGTAGAAAAAAAAACAATAATCGATTATGTTTTTCTTTTATACCTTTTAATAATCTTGTTCAAATCTGTTGTTTTAAATTATACTATAGTTGCTTGATAAACTCTTGATATGTATCGATTTTTTTACATCCCTAACTGGTACTACTGTTACTCCCGCAACCCAATCGATTTTTCAATATGTATCTAATATGTATTTGATCCTCAGATGTTACCCATACTCCACTACCAAATCCGAGCGCCTGATTGGTCAAAGTTTGACTGGTTTAACTTTTGATGGGCGTTCAATGACATTTTGTTGGTAAAGCCCAAAAACTGACTTAAAAACTTGCTTAGTGATGCTTGAACCTGGGAGCGTTGAACGCCGAAGCCCAAAATGCACAGTTACGTAGCTGTTGTCATTGAAAGTGGTCACCTGATTGTGAGTTTTCCCACAAAACGTTCTCACTTCCAAGTCCTCACAAATTGACGTTTGGTTAAGGACCCCCCCGCGTCACTTTTTGACTTTTTGAGTGTCTTCAACTTGTCGTTTTTTGACATACTGGTGGTTCCCATTAAAACAGGGGTCCCCAACCTTCGGGCCGTGTACCAGAACTGGTCTAGTACCGAACGTGTAGCGCACCGGTACCCAACCCGGTACCCTAACCCGACACCGGACCAGATGCGGTACCAGGTGCAAACCAGTATCAGGTTAAGGTTAGGGTAATGGTACAGGTACATGAGGTACAGAGGACCCGGTACTACATCCGGTACCGCGTCTCCAGGGTTGTGGACTCTTGACTTTACGAACAGCCAGTACGTCATGGTGATGTGAATGTGTTGGTTTCCCACCCCGGTCTGAACATGGCATCACACACAGAGCTATTTTTGACCCATTAGCTGGTCTACTTGATAATGCATATTGTAATTCAATGAGATACAGATAACCCCCGTGGTATCATTCCGTATTTATACTCCCCTTTACTCAGTATTCTGCCTGATAATTGAGTGAGTCTCCAGTCACAAGCTGTGTCCTATTTAGCATGTCAGCTGCCCCACATAGCACCCTGGAGGCCGGGGCTCAACTTTACGTCAGCCGCTCACAGAGCGCTCCAACCAGCTGATTGTCATTTATTTACTCCTGAGGTTTTTCTTTTTGAACATCCACTGCCGCGCCGGCATTATTAGCCCACTTTAATGTTGAAACGAAAGGTCAGAGAGACGATGCATCTGCCGCCGTCCGACCTCTGCTTACAGATTAGATTATCTCGAAACCAAGGGGGGAAAGGAATGCGTAGAGGCAGTCTGAGAGATAGATGCTTCTAGGGGCTTAGGGACTTCAAAATAAAATATCCTATTCAGTATTTTGATGAGTAATACTCCTTATTTAATGACTTTTTTGTGAAAAAGCTGTATTTCTGGTTTTAGGGCTTCACATCTTTAAAAACCTTAATTGATCCCAGTGCTCAAAACAGGCTTGTTCATTAAATAGCATTTCTATTAATAACAAAGAAGATCTTGGAATAAAATCAGCTCCCATGTCTCAGTGATTAGTGATGGACAGAGGATGAAGCCCGGTTCTGTTATTTCCCCGGTCGCGACAGCTCTTTAAAGATTGTCCTCCAGGCAGTGAATGGCATAACAAGTTTCCTGCTAATAGCATTTCCTCCCTCAGGAGAAATGAACGTATTTGTTCATAAGGTGAGGAGAGCTGCTTTGTGTGGCAAAATAATGTTCGACGGTGCCATTAAAATGATGGGATGATGAACTGTCAAGAGGGTTTGTTTGGCAGCTTTTTATCCGTGCTTGAAATGTTCTAAATTAATAGTCACTTGACTTACAAACTCAACTTATTCTGTCTCAATAAAGGATGTTGGATTGCCTGGGTGAATAAAAGCTGCAGCAAAAAGTGAAGAAACCTTTTCATAATGTATTTAAATAAAAGAGTCAGAGATAAAGATAAAGAAAAAATCATTACTTTTTTCCACTTTTGTAAAAAAAAAGTACTATATCTGAAATGTGCATTAATTAATGTGTAAATGTAAGATTTTAACTATTTTTTTCACTATTTTTTTTCCCCAAAAGCATAATAAGATTTGCATTTGGATTACACAAGACAATACTAAGCTAAATTAAAAAAAAGGAAAATGTTGTTTATAAAAGACATAAATATAAAAAAACGTAAATATTGATACTTATAAATAATAAATAAATATGTAAAATTAATATATTAATAAATAACTAAACAAGTGAATTAATAAAAAATACATTTATATGTATTAGTGCAAATACAATATGACATACTGATATAATACTGATATTTTTTTCATTATCTGCTCCGTTCATCAATGAATCATGCTAAGTCGATATTAAAATAATAATACATATAAATATACAGTATTTGAACATTTTACATGACAAAATTTTCAGCATTTTAAAGACTAAATGACACATTATGAATATATGATATTTTGAAGCGTTTGTAACCCTTTACAGCAGTTTTTGAAGCGATGGGCCAAATTAGGAACTCGACATTAGACTTGGGGCCAATTTCAGTTTAAAAAAATTGGATAAACAGAAAAAATTAGTTTTTAGAAACTTCAATGTCCATATGTCATTTGTACAGTTAACAAGCAAAATTTGAAACATTGCTTTGATGAGAAATATCATGAATTTTGGTCAACAATAGACCTGTGTGATTCTATGTCAGCTACTTTCAGCATACATTCTTTTACAAACTCCCCATCACTGAAGGGCTGGTGTTGTGCCAAGGTACTTTCCCCCCGCCAGAATGTGTTTCCCTGCCCCCCCATATTATGTCCCAAAAAGCATTGCAGGAAGGATATAATCGACTTTATTCTGAGGCTTTTGGGAGTGTATTGTCATATTTGTATATTTTTCCACATATTCTACATCAGGGGTCTCAAACTGGCCTTAAAAATGAAGGTACAATGCCTACTAATCAATATCTTCTGCATGTCCACGCTTCTTTGATGCTTTGTATGTGTTTTGTGATGTTTCATTTTGCTTTATGTTTAAAACTTTGCATTTGCTTTTGTCGCTGGATCTGGTGGTCAGAAAAATCCTTAGTAACAGTTACTAGCGTTGTTAGCTCCTCTCGTTTCACAGGACATGCAGAAGATATTTCTTAGTAGTACATAGACATGAATATGACAATAAACTCCCAAAAGATCCAGAGTAAAGTATATTGTAATGATCCTCCTTATTTTAGCACTGATTGGGACAAAATATTAGCGTTATAAAACAAATAATAACCGATGCCTGAGAGCAGGGAAACACAATCTGACAGGGGGAACGTATCATTGGAACAACGTCGGGCCATTGCCAAAGCCACAACTGTTGCTAGCCTATGTCACAGTTACACACTGGATTTTGCCTTTTTTTTTTAAATTATATGCTGTACAGTGTAGCCTCGCTGTTGTCCGCTTAGCTTGAAAGCAGCTTTATTCCTCGCCAACATCTTTTCCTTAAAATGACCTTGCTCTAGCTCTTTCCGCTTCCCGCTCATCCTCCCCCTTTACTGCCGTTATCACGGCTCGTCCTTTCACCGTTGAGGCACTGACATAGAAAATGTTCTCTGCCCTCTAGTGCTGAAATTAAAACACAGTATTGACACCTTGGTTTAATTACCTTTTTCTCCTGCAGATGTTCCCAGAAACCACAAAACAAAAATATTTTTTTCCGAAGTACAGCTGGTTTATTAACCATCAGGGGCCACAATAACTCTTCCCGTGGGCCGCCATTGGCGAGACCCCCTGCTTTATAGGCTAGTCGCTACATGTGCAGAACTCTACGGGTACAAACAGCACTAGGACATTGAAAAAACACCCCACAAAAGTCGCATTCTTTTGAATGGACCGATTTTCTACCTGTACGTTCAGACTGGACATGTGACATGCTTCAATAGCCATGTAGCGAAATTTGTAAAGCAATGCGCAAATGCAAGAGTTTGAACACAAATGCTTGAAATAAACTTTTCTTGAAAGTGGTTGCTTGAACACACGTTGCTAAGAGTGGTGTGAACATAGACTGATTGTGTGTGGGCATAGACAGTCGTTTTGTCACACAAATTGTCTCTCATTTCAGCCGTTTGGGCTCTAGCCTCCAGTCTTCACTCAACCGTTTGCATGTCGGTGTGCAGCACCGAGCTGCAGGAGGGCTGAGGCCTACAGGCTGTGTAAATGTGCTAAAACCATGAACTCCTGTTTCAAACACCCACGCGTAGCACCATTTTGATAACTGCAATCAAAGGAAACCAAACCCAACGGGGTAAAAGGCAGTAAAGACACAACGGACACAAGTAGGGTCAGCGGCCAACATTGTTGTCCCAGTATGACAGATGTGTATGTGGGCCAGCGTGTGCGTCTCCGCTGCATCACATCGGCTCTGCTCTCTCTGTGTCTGTGCAACTTCACCTCGCTTTGACCTCAGCTCTGTGATTAACTGTGTACTCGTGTGTATTCATGTGTGCTGTGTATTTAGAGGAATAGGCTGGCTAAACCCAAGCCAAATGAAAAGAAACACATGTTAGCTGCAATCAGGAAAATGGAATACCTCACAGTGCAGACGTGTTCTATTATGTCATCTGTTTCAAAGCTGCTATTGTTTACTGTAAGCCCATTCAAACGCTTGACACCGCCTCCTGTCTCATTTGGCGTGCTGCACTCTGGCTATAGCGTAACAATCATTCTGAAAATACATGTTTTTCACTGTCAAGATGACTTTTAGTGTAAATATTTACTCACCATTTAGAATTATTGTTCCTATCACCATCTTAGATCAGATATTACATGAAGTTGGAATTAAACTACAGATATCAAAGGTATAAAGTATGTAGCTTAGAAATCTATCTACAAAGAATCTGCCTATACAGTGGTGCAAAAAGTATTTGTCAGTTTTCTATTCTCAAAGGTATTCTACTTACAAAGACGAGTTTGGCATGTAATTATTATAGGTACACTTCAGCTGTGAGAAGTATGTTTATATATATAATCCAATAAGTCATATTCTAAGATTTTCAAAGAATTTATTTCTATAATGATGCAGATATTTGGCCAACATCAAAGTTCAAATCAATACTTTGGAATGAATCCATGGTTGTCAGTGATAGAAGTCAAAGTTTTCTCGTAGATCTTCATGGGGTTTGCTCAATAGCCGCTATTTTGGTCCATTCTCCTGTCAGATCTTCTCAAGAGCTGTGATCTTTTGTAGCTGTCGCTGAACAACACAGACTTTCAACTCCTCTCATAGATTATCAATTGGATTCAGGTCCATAAACTGACTGAGTCACTTCAGAACCTGAATGTTTTTTACTCCTTTATTGTTTGTGATCAATGTTATATTGGAAGATCCAACCCTGTTTTATCCTCTCATTGACAGAAGGTGGTTTTTGACCAAACTTTCACCATACATGGCCCCATTCATCCTTTTGTCAATATGGATCAGTCCGTTTGCAGAAAGGTAGTTCCTAAGTATGATGTTTCCACCCCCATGCCCCATGCTTTACAGTAGATACACTGTGTGGTGTTAAATGTTAGGTTATAGTATAGGAATGTCCAAAACCAAACTTTCTTTTTAAACAATATACTTACTTAGTAGTGTTTTATCAATACCGAAAGGAATTACAGTGCATTTTGTACAGAGTTTGCCTTTATAGGACAATTAATGTTTTTTGATTTCGTATAGTTTTAACTTCCTAACTCAATTATATTTACATAAAGCTACTTTTCAATTATTTCTGGTGCATACAGAAAAAACACAGAATCCGTTTTGTGGCAATTCTTAAAGTATTTCTTAGTTTGGTATTGTTGCTACAATGTGGGGCCCCTTCTTATTCTAGACGGACCCTTGTAATGTTACAAATGGAACCGTTCACCTCTTTGTGGTGAAGCTCGCTGTCACTGAGCAGCAGAGTGAGGATGCTGCGAGAACTTTGACATTTGATAGGCTAGTGGGGCTGCAAATACTTGTCGAGATGATTGATTTTAGCCACCAATAAAAATCCAATAACATTTGGTGTTTGTAGGTCATGTTATGAAAGCCGTGCTAAATCAATTTACGTGTTAAATAACAGGTTTTATCTGGAAATAATTTATTGGAGATTGCATGTTTTTTTCTGTTGCTTAATTACACACAAAAGGAGTTGTACTACTGGAAATTAGACAAAATAAAAGAAGAGAAAACCGCCCAGAAGAAGAAGAAGCAAAATGGTGAAACACATAGATGTTAGCAATAGAAGTCGGCGTGTTTATTACTTCTAGTTATTTATAGTCATTTAATTTCATAAAATGTTTGTAGTTCTAATTCAACCCAGAACTCAAACACAAGTCTGTGTTAAAAAGACTTTTGTTTAACCTTTCAACACCACAGTTGTCGCTGTGACACCTAAATAACACACTCTTTGACATACCGTCACTCTTTGATCGTTTGTTCAACCGACATGAATCCACAGATTCGGACTCAGAGAATATTGGCTATGAATATCCACTTTGTACTGTTAGGCAAGACTTGACGTAAAGTGTTTCACAATGGCGCAAAATCGCATTTCTCTGCAGCAGAATCAGGTGAGTTACTGTAGTCGAAAGAATGTCAACACTGAAGCTAAAGCTACACCAATAATAGTTCCAGCGACCTCTTCCAATGGAAATATGTCTTTGTAAGCACAAAAATATGCACGTTTTAGGCTTATGTGTAGAACTCTGGCATTCAGTCGGAGCTACAAAAGTTTCCTGTTTTTGAGCTCTATGTATAAAACGGCCAATAAAACGGCCTTATTTACGGCCCTCCCAAAATCAGGCTAGAGCCTTCTCCGTCACTTCCTGATAATGAGGGAGGCGGGGCCAGAGGGAGCCACATGCTTTTTATTGAGGCATCTGATTGGAACTTAAGAAAAAAATATCTAAAAAAAAGGATTAGAAAGAACGTGTTGAGAAGAATGTATCAGAGTTAGAATGATTATTCTGGTAAATAAAATGACATAATAAATTTACATTTATTATTTATTTTAAGAAGTGTAAGAAATATTTGTTTAAGAACTAACTGTCTATTTCTCAGTCTGAGGCTATCCTACTTGGGGAGGGGTTGCTAAGTCCATCGATTATACAGTTTATGGTTTCACAAAAAAAATCTACAATGATGACATTAGTTAGTTGGTCACTTTTTTCACACCAGTTTATTCAAGAAGTTAAAAAAAACACTATATATATATATATATATATATATATATATATATATATATATTTTAAATCCATACGCTGAAAAGTTTTGTCAATATCTAAGTATCTTTATGGGTATCCCTATCTGAGGAGGTCATAAATGAAACTGCGATGTCGTGTTGTTTTTCAGAGCGGAAGCAGATAACCAACAGACTGAGAAGCAGCAGCGTAACTCCAATAGCACTGAGGATATCCTGTCTGCTTGTCAGAGTATGATGAATGGAGGGAGGTGTTTGTAGAGAGAAAAAAACCCCACAGAGTAAAAACATCCAAGCAGTCATAAATTGTATTTGAATTCTAATCCACCAACATTGATTCACTCTGCCAGTTGTATCCAAAGCATTAAGACACGATTAGTTAAAGGGCGGAATTGTTTGGTCATAGAATAAACCTTAAAGCAACTATATTTTCTCCGGTTGTACTTCACATCATAAGCTCATTATATCCGAGCCATAAAGTAATTATGGGCTCCGGGAAAGCATTGTTCTGCTGTTGACAGGATTAAAGATGACTTTACAGTCGGCCGCTCCCCGCTCCACTGTTTGCTTGCTTTCTATGAGCCAGAAGGGAAAGGGTCCGCGGACTTGACTGTTTGCCAGCTGTGGCACACCCTTCATCCTCCCTGTAACACATTTATCTGCTACCGTTCTCTTCATCCATCCACACCTGTCTGCTCTGCTCTTGTTCGGAGGTGTCGTTTTCATGGCTGTGTCATCAGCTGCTTCTTCTTTGATTCTCAAAAGACTTAAGCGACTTCATCTCAGGTTAGGAACATTTTTTTTTGACCAGCTCGGTTTCTGTGCCCACAGAAGACAGCGGGAGTTGTGAAGACGCCGGAGAAGAAGGAGTGGTGGAAGGACAAAAAGGTGGCAAAGCAGCAGAAGAAGGAAGACGAGGAGGTGGAGGGAGAAGAGGAGAACGTTCAGCCGGCGGTGGATCCCCTGGAGAACGGCTTCCTTCATCACGCTCAGCGGGAGCAGGAGAGAATGAACGAGAGGCTGCTGAAGAGAACTTATTCTAAGAAGATCAAAACCGTAAGTGTTTACTTATTCTCTCTCTAATGTCTCACAAGAAGGGAATCAAATCTAGAGAAATCGTATGCACGTATGGATTGTTGGGATTTTTGTCTTTTTTATGCTATTTATAAGTATTTGCCTTGTGTGGCCTCGTCTGATGGATCTACAGTTGGTGCCAAACGTTGTTGCAGACCTGTTGTGTGTGCAGTAGTATTGAAGTTAAACTGAAAATGTTTGCTTGTCATGTTTTTGTGCAGCTAAATGTGTGTCTTTAGTGAAAAATCAAACTGCAAAAGGCAACAAAAAACAAATAACATGTCTGGTTGGTCATTATTGCAATAAATACGATTATTTGGTTGATTAACTAGTTCAGTTCACCTTTTGAGCTCTGTATTGAGGCAACAGAGCTTTGTTTGAAGAGACACAAAAAAGCAATCCAAAGACAAAAATACAACCAGTTAAATGATAAAAATAAAAAGAAGATAGCACCAAAACGAAGCAGGAGAGTACAGAAGGTATAGAATATGTATTGATGGGACACAAAATCAAGAAAGTTTTTGGATGGAATGAAGGAAACCCCAAAAAACTGAATTCATCTGTGTGCTGTGAACTTGACCTTGTTTAATTTTGACACGAGGTTCTATCAGCTGATTCATCCACTGGATTTGCTTTATATTCAGACCTCATATTATTGAGTGAAAGCTTTGAAAACAGGTGATGTGGTCACTTCTCCTAGTTGTGGTTAAACCCTTTCAACACTTAGCAAGTGAGACATTTTTATTATAAAGCACAATTCATATCCAAGGCAATTCAAAGTGGCATACAAAAATATATAAAATCACACAAGGAAATAAAAAATAATTGCTAAAACATAAGTAGAATAATAAGAATCAATAAGATTACAATTTTGAAATTTAAAAATTAAAAAAAATGTACACATACAATACTTGAAATTTTAAAACGCATTGCTAAATAAGAAAGTTTTCAGCCTAGATTTAAACATTATCAGGTTGATAAATACTGAAAAGCTGACTCAGCATGTTTAGTTTTGATTCCTGGAACCTGAAGAAGACCTCTGCCTTCGAGACGGGTTATATGGAAGTAGCATAGCAGAGATGTACTTGGGTGCCTGGTCATGGAGAGACTTATAAACAAGTAGACCTCTAGTGTTGACACTCTTTCGATTACTGTAATTCTTAACCATATCAGTATCAATCAATGAACGTAATTCCAGTGGATTTTGAAGCAGATATGCGTTTGTAATGTGTTGCTGGTCGGTGTGTAGCCGAAAAGAAAAGCTGCTTTTATCCACATCAGAATCA
>NC_050520.1:27902519-27912229 GCF_002922805.2 Oryzias melastigma
ATGTTAGTTATGGTTTTGATGTGAGTGTTGAAACTCAGGTCAGAGTTTATTACAACACCAAGATTTCCAGTTTTATTTACTTTATGTCCATTTTTATGTTGTGCAGAGCTTCCCTGTAACTCTTAACCTTTATCTTATTGTTTCTAAAATATTGGCTTGTGTTTGCACTGCTATGCTGAAAGAAAATGTATATAGTATACCCATATACTATGATACTAAACATTATCCGAGTGCATGATCTAACCCAGAGAGAACACATGTAAAGCAAAATACGCAGTGGTCTAAGAATATAGCCCAGGGGAACTCCTTATGACTATAATGCTACAGACACATGGCGTAAACACATGACGCACCTTCAAGGATGCAGATTTACACTGGACAAGCAGAGAAATGACTCTTCTTCTTTTTCTGCTGTTTACTAGGGGTGTGTATTGTTAAGAGTCTGGCGATACGATACATATCCCCATATGTGTCTCACAATACGATATGTTGTGCAGCTGCACGGCTTCACTTGTTCGAAATCCGCATTTTTATAGGATACTGACAACAACTTGAGTTTTGGTTCCCAAGTAAAAACTAAGTTGTACATGTCTCGTAACAACCAAAACCACAAGGATGACTGAACATTTAACAGAGATTGTCGTTGTTTTGGTCTCAGTGTGTTGTACCGCCATCTAGTGGTCGGGGTTTAGGTGGAAAAACAAAAGTAAGACGCTCATAAAGAATCAATGAATTATCGTCTTGTCAGCATTTTAAATCAATACAGGTATCGCCAAACAAAGTATCGCGATAAATCACCAAATTGATTTTCTCCAAACCCTTAAGACTTCATTACAACACCATGATTTTTTTTTTCTTTTTGTTAATATTTAAATAGTGCCAAGCTTCTGACTCTTTTCTTTTTGTGTCCAAAATAATGACTTTTGTGTGGCCATTGTTATGCAGAAAATATATGCTATGATACAAAATATTATTACTCATACTCATGAAGAGTCGATTAATTATTGTCTTCTCAGCATTTTAAATTGACACAGATATCGGCAAAACAAATATTGCAATAAATCGCAGGGAAAAAAGAGACTTGGTGCAAAATGATCCAAATCTGCTGAATCTTGCTTTTACTTTTACAGCTCTATTCCGATTAATGAAAAATGTGGTGTCATATAAATCAGGCCGTCTAAAACTCACAATTATTATTTTTTCCTCCATGATTGATTTTCAAATGGTCGCCACTGTAGTGAATTATAATGCGCCCCATCCATACGTCACTATCAAATCCGAGTCCTTGAGTGGTCAAAGTGTGTTTTGTACGCAAGAGTTTTGAACGCGGAAGCCCAAAACATTGTGTTTCCATAGACATTTCATTGAAAAGTGGCGCTTGAACGAGCGTAGCCAAAGGCGGTGTGAACGTAGAGTTTAGATCAGTGCCACAAACATGATTTCTGCTTCAGTAATACCATCTGTTACAAACTGTTGAAAACAGCATTCTTCTCATATATCAGGGTATATTTTCACCCATTTTCCTGCAAAAACTGTTTGCACTTCACACACACACAGAGAAAGCAATAATGTGTTTTCTTCAGCAGTACTACTGCTATTGTAGATTTCCATCAGGAGTGCAGAAGTGGCTTTTTGTCTGCGTTGATAGCGGCCTGCCAATATCCCGAGCTTTAAGCACACTGCTGAGCCAACACACTCGGAGCCTGCTCCAGTGAGATAGCTCATCTATGTGTTAACAGTTTGTTTAAATAGGCGGATGTTTTTATGCTCCTGTCCAAAGCCAAGATTCACCATGGTGCTGTTGAGGAGAAGAGGGGAAACGCAGTCAGGAAGCCAAAGTAAATAATGAATGACTGTAGCCCGGAGGGTTCGCGCACACAAAAAAAAGAGAGAAGAAAATCCTTCTCTCAGATAAGATTTCCTGGGGAAAGTTACATAACTCTCAGCAAGTTGAGCTGTGATATTTAATTTGCAGGGAGACAGCTGAACACAGTTAGGAAAATATGTGTCTGGCTTATGTTATCTGGACAGCAAGTGTAATCGGCTGCAGTTAGTGTTTAAAAGCGGGTCCAGCAAAAGGTTACGGTAACACTGCGTGTGATAACACTCTGCCGCTGTCACATACAGAGCACACAGCCTCCCCTGTGTTCGCTCTATGGATTTCAACTAACTAAAGATCGGCTCGGTGAAAATAAACCTGTTTTCAGATCTAGAATCTTGACCTTCAAAGCAGAAATAAAAGAGCGTATTAAAACTTTTATGAGCAAAGAAAAGAACAGACGAGCCTGCTTGTTATCTTTGTTCAAAGAGACGTTGAAATGTGCCTCTTGATGGATATTTTACTCTTTTTTTCCAGTTAATTCACAGCAAACCAAACAAAGAATTATGTGTCAAGGCAGCTATTAGAGCAGCATTAAAAAAAAATCATTCTCATTTCGTCTCCATTTCCTCAAAATATTTTCCCTGATTCCAAAATATTATCCTCATATCTTCCACCTGAGGCTGAGTATTAGAACTTTTTCATAGCTTGAGCTATTTTCTGCACAGTTTTTTTTAATTTGATAGTAAAAAAAATCCACTTAACTCCATCATGTTTACATTTACTATTAAAAACTTTTTTTTTAATCCATATTTTAGAATTGCCACAATGTCACAAATTTAAATGAAAATTAGACAATGAGATATTTCACAGAAAATATTAGGTTTCATTAATAGCAGGTCAAGATTAATTAATCACAATCAAACTAATTGCATGATAGTACTACAAAAAAGTTAGACTCACTCATAAATTTACACTATATTATATTTGTGGTTTTCTTCTAAATAAGCCATTCTCAGGATAAGATGTTATATTAACTGGTTTTGTAGTTTTTTTTTTTTTTTACACAGAGTATGTGGATTGTTTCCTTCTAATTACTGATTGTGGCTGACATCTACATTAGTTAGTTTAATCAAATTCTCTCTCTGTATTTCTGAAACTCCCCTGGGTGTTTAGAGTACTAATATTGTAATACGCAAATAAGCACATAAAGTCTTTATTAGCCAGACTGAAAGTTGTTGAGAAGAAACAATGTACCGCATAATGATGTCATCGGCTGCTGGCAGCAAATTGGTCGGATTATTGTTAGAAACATCTAAATGGGAACATTCGTGTTGCTTACGTGCATGTAAACAGTATTTATAAGATTATCAACCGTAAGCTGTTTGTATGAAATATAGTGTGTATGGAAGAACAGTGTAAACAATTAAGTGATAAAATATGTTCAACATTTTGTTTTTTGGTGTTTTTCTAACAGGAATGAAATGACAAAGTCAGATGTCTTGTATCATAGCAACAATTATTCAGTTTTCTGATTCCTCATGTTGCATTTTTTGTTTGTTACTAAACAAAATGAGGACTGTTGTGGATGGATGTGTCTGAATTCCTTCACTAATCACTACTTAGTGCACTATATAGTGTGTTTTTACATTTTGTAGTGCTGTCCAAATCTATAATTCCAAAATCAAGTAATTCCCCTGCAAAAAGTGCATCAATTCTCACTACATTGAGGAATATAGACCAGAGTGTATAGTGTTTGAACAGAAAAAAATAAAAATAAATAAACCATCAACATCAGAAAATTGTGTATTTATGAATAGTCTTTGTAAAATACTTGTGTTTTAAATAGATTTTCTCTTTGAGAAATCTGTGATGTCATACTTGATGAATTACTTTAAAATCCAGGTCACATAACAGTAGATAGTCCTGCACTATATTCAGACATAAGCTTTGTTGTTTCAGTCATTCCGTGTGACGTGGTTCCTGTTTGCTGTGAACTCAAAAGTCAACAAACGTTCACGTTTTCAATATTGAAAGAGCTCTCAATTTCCATTCTGAGAAGTATTTACTGTATCTTAAATGTAAATTGAGAATATGTCAACATCAAACACACTTAAACACAGCAGTTGTTTGAATTATGTAAGTAGAGCTGCTCTGATTAATTCTCTTCTACGTTTCAGCTTCTTTGACTTTTAATGCTATGTACAGATTGGTTTAAGAACGAACCAAATCTGAGGCCTTGATTGGTCAAAGTTCAACTGGTTTGATTGTATTAAACGTAGAAACTAAAAATGAACAGAGGAAGCCCGAAAGGCACATCTACGAGGGTTTACATACACTTTTCATTGGAAGTGGTTACTCAAATGTGTGTTGTTAAGGCTGCTATGAACCTAGCATAAACTTCACTAGCTAAATGATCCACAGGTAACTGTGAATCCACCTAATTTTGACTTCCTGTAGATTCAGCTCTTGTGTTTTTTCTTGTTATCTCAAATGTTTTGTCTACATGATCTGAATCACTGTGCTCAAGTGTAAGCTTCCACTGTATATTTCAGCCTCAGTAATCATGCTAAGACCTAAAGCACCCCATGAATATGTAAATACTCCCGGCTCTCAGTAACATTGTTGCTATTTTGAGCGTGAACGGTTACGCCACGCCGACATGCTGCTGGAAACGGCAACATCCTCTTGCAGTCAAAATCACGGCGCAGATGAATGAAGCCCGGGATGTGATCGCGTTGCTCGGCTAATTAATTATAGATCGCAGCATGAATTACCCAGCAGCTCATCTGAAGTTTTGCATAAGAGAGTGGCTGGCAGGAGGGTTTGTGCTCAAAGCCTGTTTGCTCTTCATTTCTGGATCAAACCTTTGTAGAGGAAACACATCACAGAACATTTGTATTGAACCAAGATGTGCTTAAAACAGGATCCGGAGGATCTTTTGTCGTTGATACTCTATTAAATCCTAGAATAGTTTTGTTTTTTTATCGTCAATCCACAAACTATTTTCACAAGTGACGTATTTTCCATATTATAAAGGGTTCCCAACAATGAGGCGCATTAGTTGTGTTCACAGTAATTCTAGAACTTGTTTGTGACATGAAACACGCTAGTCTTGTGAGAAGTGTTAGCCATGTCAGTGTATTTACAATAGCAATATCATTTACTCCCAACTTAACACTGCTATAACAGATGTTACTGCGACTATGCTAACTCCTAACAGTGACAGTAAAATGTAAAAAAAAAAACACAGTCCGACATTGATACAAGCAAGCCAGATTAGCATATATACAATATCTGAACTTCCAACACATAAAAAATAGACTAATATGACTAAAACACGTAAAAAAAAACAAACAAACATTGATACAAGTTATCCATGTTAGCATTTTTAACAGTGGTTGTGTCCGAGTTTCCCCCCTATCCTAACTACTAAAAAACGATATAGTGCGGGACTATCTAGTGCCCTACATTTTAAAGGTAATTCAGACACGATGCTCCCTAGTTTTCTTTCGTTTTTTTTAAAACCGGATATGCCCTCATTGATTTCATGAAGTCAAAATCGAAAAAAAAAGCGAACATTTCACGACGTTTATTTATGACTCCAGTGTGTTCTGATGGTGAAAATGTGGATGGCTTATTCAAATATTACATTTAAACACGTTTTTTTTGTTCGAAATTGTAGGACCGCAATGCATTGTGGTCTCTATCCGCTAATCTAGTGACCGTTGATGTATGCTAGTTTTTTTGCAAAGACTTCTGGGAAATTTCGAGTGCACTTGATTTGGAATTACTAGATTTGGACAGAACTAGAAAATGGCAAACACACTATAGTGATTACAGGGGGAATTCTGTAACTTCCAACCTTGTTAGCAACATATGAAAAGACAGACTGATACAGCTAAAACAAATATTACTGTGACTTTACTCACAAACTGTGTCATTGAAATGTAAAAAAAAAACAGTGTGACATGGCTACAAGTTAGCCACGTTAGCGCATTTACAATACCTGAACTTCCAATGTGTGAACAAAACATTAGCCACGCTAGCATATTCATCGTAACTGTAACTTCCAACCTTGTTTGCAACAAGTGAAAAAACAGACTAATACAGCTAAAACAAACATTAATGTGACTTTACTCCCAACCCTGCTAGAAAAATATAAAAAACACAGTCCGACATCACTATAAGTTAGCCACATTAGCGTATTTATAACACCCAAACTACCAACAAATAAGAAACAGACTGATACGGCTAAAACAAACATTACTGACTGTATTCCCAACTGTGTTAGTGAAATATAAAAAAAGCTTATTTCCAACACCCAAACTTCCAACACGTGAAAAACTGACTAAGATACGTTAAAAAGACAAAACAGTCATGGCTACATGTTAGCCACGTTAGCATATTCATGGTAACTGTAACCTCAAACCTTTTTTACAACACGTAAAAAACAGACTGATACAGCTAAAAAAAGAAATTACTACTATGACTTTGCTAACTCCCAACCTTGTTAGTAACAGGTAAAAGAAGTTTGACACAGCTACACGTTAGCCACATTAGCATATTCATAATACCACACAAACTTACTTGGAACGCATAAAAAAGAAAATAGAATTAAATTGTGACAGAGCACCATGTACTTCTCAAAATCATTTCGACTTCAGCACACCCAGAATGAATCTATTTATAAACCACTCTGTGGTTTTTTGGTTAAAAAAAAGAAGGAAAAAAGGCAGAAAATGCATTAAATGGAATTTGCACATCAACTAGACTTTTACTGTGAAGGACATGTGCGTGGGCGTACTGTAAACCCTAACATGCAGCTAAACACAGCCGTAAATCAGCTCTGGGAATTTACTTATGAATATTGATAAAAGCATGCATTAATAAAATCTTCTATTTAACTTGAAGAAAAGACGAAACCCGAAGCTGCTAGCAAAGCCTGAGAGAAGACATTTAGTCAAAATGTTTTCATCAACTTTTACCTGCAGTGACTAATCCAGCTTCCGTTCCTGCTTCAAGTCTTCTCTGCACTTTACCTGCATGAGTAACTGTAGCTTCCTCACAGTCCAAATGTTCACCTCATTTGTGACTCAAAAAACACAGATGTGGGTGTGAGCTGTTAGAGTTTTAGTCACTCATCCAAAGCGTTGTAAGGATTCCTCCTACTGTCATGTATTTGCACAGAAAAAAATAACACTATTTTTCTTGTCTCTCGTCTCTACAAGTGAGCAACTTCCTTTTAATCTTGTCCACATTTCTGCTCGTTCTGAAGCTGGGATCCAGTCACAAATTGTGTCTTTGATGCAGACCTCACATAGTCCTCTGGATACAAGTTCATGTTTTGATCTCCTCGAGTCACCCATATGGTGTCAGTGGCTGACTGAAAAAGAGTTTGCCGTGTCAGAGGAGAATTTGGTACAAAGAAAACATTTAAGCATTTCTTTGTGTGCGTTTGACTTTGAAAGCTCTTTCTAAGTCAGTTTCCCTGGAGTCAGATGTTTGAAGGTGTCTATCAGAAGTTGATCAGCAGGAGTTATCCGTGTACTATAAAAAAGTTCTAACTGGTAGTATTTAATTGGTGGTGCACCACCCTGGTTTAAATGTTCTTGTGCATTCGTGGGTTTTCTCTGGGCTCAAAGAGTTCCTCCACAGTCCAAAAACACGATTCATAGGGTGATTGGTGTCTGTAAAATTGACCCCAGGTGTAAATGCGAGTGTGTTTGTGTGAGTATGTGTCCCTACAACATACCGGTGAACTGTCCTGTGACCCTGAAAGGGCTTCAAAGGCGTTAGGTCAAACATAACTCCAGCACTATGCAACACAATGAACTCCTTATATTATCTGTAAAGTACGGCGGTAGAAGGATGGAAATGTGGGCTGCACTTCATTCCCATGTTTTTTTTTTCTTTGTTCCTGACTATTTAACAAACTATAATAGATAGAACTGATCTATTCCAGTGGGCAGTAGTGAAGAATCACTAGTTTAAATCTAAACTTTCTCATTCAAGCTTTTTTTTTTTACTAATGTTTGTGTAATTTAACCTACTTATACTAAAAAAGGCAAATATGCTGGCTCTGAAAGATTATCCTTAATTGTATTTAGTGTTGACAGAAAGTCTTCTTGTAGATTTAGTTTCTACAAAGAAGTCATCTGAGGGCAGATGAAGGTCAAAAGAAAGCCAGTTGTTTGGAATCTAATTTATTAAAATCCAATTTGCTCTCATTCATCCCCATTAATGGGGCTATTAGGTCTCTTAGCTGCATGTCATTATTTATGAAGTGAACAAACAAACTATCAAAAGCTGCTGTTAATGAATAAAAAAACTCAATCTTGCGTTTGTTTTTTGCATGAAGAAAAAAAAATCAGTTTGTTAAAGTAGCAGCAAACCCAACTCAATGCTCTGTAGAGCTGAGCATAGATGAGTTCCATCTGTGATGTATATTTTTATCAAGCTCCTGACCTTCTGTTCCCAAATTAGACACAAACTTGAAGATAACAAAAGTTCAACCATAATGTCTTAAATACAGTTTTTTTTTGTCTTTTTTTTCCTGGAGCCTTTTTTAATGTTTGTTCTTTTATTTATTATTCATAACTTTGGGTTTGTGGTTTGTAAAAAAAAGATGAAAAAAAAAAACATGCAGTTGTTTTCATTTTGTCAGAGCAGAACTTTGCCATTTTTGAAATGTTGAGTTGGAGGTCCAAACTCTAACAAACATGACCTTCCTACTGAACTCTTCATTTTACCCAAAATCCAGAGGGTGGACATCAGAAATGATGTTTCTGTGTTTATATGTAATTTACAGTGGATCGTGCATGGTCTGACCGCTAACAGAAAGCGATTGTAGTGGTTAAATAACAATATTCCTAGAATAAAACCTTGGGGAACTCCACATGTTACAATGACTCTCTTATGATCACACAGAAAAACACCGTAACCATTTTGACCCGTTGATTGTATATAAAAATGCCATGCCCTTTGGCTCTAACAAAAGGAATAAAGTTCATTATGTCTATAGTATTCATAGCTTCTTGGTTCTTTTGTTATCAGACTCGCAATATTTTTAAAACATACCTGACATGTTTCGACAGAGACGTTCCGTCTTCATCAGAGTCATCACCAGGTGTGACGTGTATGAACAGCCACTGAGCTGGACTCCGCCCCCTCTGATAACAAAAGAACAAAGAAGCTAGGAAGTCAATCCAGGTGCCATTTTTTTTCGCGATATGGATGCTGCCATGTTGGAGCCAGTGAGCAGTGATTGGTCCGAGTCGCTTTGAGTTTCACCCTCGCCATCAGAAGTGAGCTTGATGAGTGAAAGTGAAAGTGTTCTACTGTCTCAGTTTGAATGTAGGACACAGGGGCCACATGCTTTTATTGAGGCATCTGATTGGCCGATTTATAACTTGAATAACTCGCTATAAAGAAAAAAATAAATAATGAAAAAAGTTAGCAAGAACAGTTTAAAAAAAATAGAGCAAGAATGATTATTCTGAGAATATAATGCCTGAGTAATAGCTGTTAAATACTCAACTGAAGGCTGGCTTCTTGGAGGCAGCAGGTGCTTCCTGTTTTGAATGTGATGAGGGAGGGGTCACTCAGTCCAGTTCTCAATGCTTTGACATTCAATCTGACTGTTACATCCCCAACAGGCACATCTGGCTCAGGTCTAGAGGAATAAATACAAAAGGGGACTAAAACATAAAAACTGGATACCAAAAATAATAAAAGGAACACAGTTTTCTAAATAAACAAAACCCTGTGTCCTGAAAGAAAGAAAGAAAGAAAAAACAAAATGAAATTAAAGCCGCAAGCGGCGTTGGATGGCCCGCAGTCGCTACCCGCCCTCACCCTCGCCGCTGCCCGCCCTCGCCGCCCTCTCCCT
>NC_050520.1:27912383-27967269 GCF_002922805.2 Oryzias melastigma
TTTTAGGGCTTTTTACATTTTTTCACTCTAAGCAAAAATAATATGGTCCTTGCCATCAGTACCTGATGCTGCGGGCCATAATAATAAGGAAATTGGAACCTTGGCCAAACATAAAATAAGTCAGGGAGCTGCTGATCCAGTCATGTCGACCGTCAGAGTCAGCAGCTCTCTGTTAATGGCTGCCTAACCAAAACTACCTAAAGAAAACAAGCAAACAAAGCCTGCAAGCTAAGACTACCAACCCCAAACTAAAATAACAAAACCCAGTAGTCTAAGACTGCTAAGGACAAAGAGGGTAAAGGAAACCGAAACAAACCAGCACCACACCAACTAAAACCCAACCAGCTCCTCAGCCTGCTGCTCTGCTCCCTGCCTGCCTTGGTGAGGCTGCCTCTGACTTAAATACCTGAAAGGAACAAGTAAAGATACGTCGGCCACACCTACCAGGTGACTAGAGGAACTGAATGGAAAAAGTTCCAGCTGTGGCAGCAGGACGGAACACTGACCCAATTTGATGGGGCTTAAAAAAGTATTAAATCTGGAATTAAAGTCTAACAAGCAATCATAAACTACAATTTTTTTGTGGAAGATTGGTCAAGCTTTGATGAGATATACTTTGTTTTTCACTCAACACTTTGGTGTACCTTAAAAAACATCAATGTTGGAGGGATCTTAACAACAAAAATATTATTATTTTTTTTTGTCACTTCCTTGTGAACAACTTCAGTGTCATGACTGTCATCATACAACACACAGATAGGTGTCCACACTGTAGTGTATTTTTACACCTTTTTTTTTTAGCCCTTATAACATAAAGTACTGGACGTGACAGAGGAAGCGATTCTTTTACCCATTAGCTTTTCACTGCGAGGTCCTGATACAAACACCCTGCCTGCTCCTCTCATACAACCGCAGGATTACCTCTGCCGCTCGGTATCTAGGTGTGTTTATAAGCAGTAAGCCAGCTGGAAACTGATCAGATTAGCTGGGGCATTAACAGAGCACTGGAGCATAGTTCAGGGGCAGCCTGAGAACCGCAGTGGAGGCCAGAGCGCTGCCGCCCGTCGGCAGTGGTTTGGTGGTAATAGGCGGGTGATTAGGATGACTGATAGCGGCTGCTTGTTACCTGGGGTGCAGCGACCTTGAGTGGACTACATATCTTTATTCCAAACTGACTATCAGGCCTAATCGTCTTCAGCTGAGTCATCCTGCACATGCCACTGGCCTGTACTTAGACTGCCGAGAAGTTCCACGAAAAGCTTTTTTACATCAAAACCACTTGTCACGATCGTGGCCTTAGAAAATCTGCTTGTGTAGAAGATCATTTTTGGATTCCCAGCATTCTTTTAATGAATTACAATAGATCTTTTGTGCTTTTCTACTGAAGCTGTCAAAAAATCTTTGAAAGTTGAATTTAATTAGTAACGTTTGTTCCTATAACAAGAGCAAAAAACACACAATCCTTACTGCAATTACAGAATCTCAAAAGCCTGTAAGTGCTTGATAGAAAAGGTCTTTATTTCTGCAACGCTGAAATTTAACAAGGAACATTATTAGATGAGAGGATAATGAGGCGCGCCGCAGAGGTGTCTGCAGGCATTTTCAATGCAACACAAACTGTGTGTGTGTGTGTGTGTGTTTGTGTGCATCTGCAGAAGGAAAATAACAGACATAAGCAGGGAGCCATGACATGTAGCACACCTTGACAAATGAATTAAATTGATGCTTGGAACATGAAGAATTATGTAAGATCACACGTCAGATATCTGTCTGTATCTAGTAAAATGAAGAAAAGATCGCTCAAAGCCTAAAAGGGCAATTACTCACAGCAGCATTTGGGACATTTTTTTATGCTTATGCGGTTTTTAACCAAAACCCCCAAAATTATGTCGTTTTCTTGGAAATAGTTGCCACAGAACAACCCCGGCCACTCTTCCCGTCACCCATCTGTTTACACACTGTTCTGCTAGCTAATAGTGGAGCAATCCAGTCGTGCAGTTTGAAGCCAGATATCATCTCAAATGAGGAAACCAAAGACGTGCATGGATCTATTTGTTTAGAAGCGGATGCATTAGAATGGAGTGGAGCAGGGTGCCTGTGCCCCCCCCCCCCNNNAGTCTATTTACTACATCACAACTACAAACTTTTTCTAAACTGCCTTTATTTCATCTGCTCCTGATTCACAACAATGGGAAAAAATTACGTATTCACCCAGAAAAGCAATTTTAAGCTTAATTTTATTTACCGGTACAAAAGTTCACCATCATCAGAAAAATATAACTTGGTAAAAACACCATTTTCATGAAAGTGAGTCTTTAAAGGGTAACCAAACCCTAAATCAACTTTTTTTTGGTTGTTGACCTCTATATATGGGGCTTTACAATGGCTGTCTTTTGTTTATTGCCAAAATAAAGAAAATTTGTTTAATTCTTGAAAATATAGTCAAAAACAATCGGTGTGCTGCCCCCTATTGTCCGGTCGCTGTAAAATTGTAACTTTTCCTTAAAACTTTCACGCCCGCTGCATGGCACGTAAAAATCCCACTGATATCTCTCCATGGCAAATGCTGCTGCATGGCCACATGCCAAATTTACTTTCATATAGGTCGCTGCCTCATTTGATCGTAGTCCAATGCTTATCAGTGCGTAAATGTGGGTTGGTGCGTACTAATTAAAGATTTTTATGCGTAGGAGCCTAAGGATGTAACGATTCTTCGTGAATCGATAAAGAACAGATTCAAACTCGTCAACATGTTCATCGTTGCAGAAAATGAAAGAATCTGTGCCTGAATTTAGAAATGCAGTGCTGATGACATTTTTCCATGCAGGCTCGCTGTGTGCATGGCGAACGAGGTGTGTTCATCGGCTGTGCCCCCCTTCTTAGAATCAAAAGTTTCACATAAGTCAGTCCCTCCAGGATTTTGCGATCTCGCGATTGCAACTATTAACGCAAATTTAAGAAAAGCCGAGATTTGTTGCTCACTTTGCAAATTACATTTCCATGTAACTTTGACCAATCTGCCGCGACTACAGTTATGGGTGACAACGCAGCTTAACAAATGTTTCCCTCCTGACTTCTTCCCAGGAGCCGTACTCTTTTTTTTTTTTTTTTTTTTAATTGACTCTCTTTAGCCCTCATTTCGCGGGCAAGTGCATGTGCAGCGCCTGGGCGGGGGTTGCACTGAGCAGGTACGGAGCGGTCCATCACACGTGAAGCAAAACAGAAACCAAGTATGAAAGGATTCGTGATCATTTCAGTTTTATGTATAATTGTTTATTTGTACTGAATCCTTTCTGTTAGTAGGAAAACAGACAGTTTGATATAAGCGGCAAAAAAAAACAAAACACACTTGGTCTTAAAATACCTTAAATTATTTTTGTTGAGAAAAGACACATGAAAAAAAAATTGAAATTGTGACTTTAAAATGGTGAATCGAATCAGATCGTGGTTTGACTGAATCGTTACATCCCTTGGAGGAGCTGTTTTTAATTCATTGTTAGTTTTAAGCTGTTATAATTTTTCATTTTTTATATTTAAGTGTACATGTAAAAACACACAGTTACACACAAGAAGCTTTGTATCAGTTAGAAATCAAGTATTGCACACACACAAATCCGATGAGACTGTTTTCTCTCTGTAAGCCTTCACTTCTCACTTCCAACAGAACCAATATTTTATGGCATGTTATACAAGCACAATAAAAATCTGTGTAAATCAAGAATCTTTCACCTTTGCGGCTTAACAGCTCCGCTTTTTTTTTGTTTTCACCCGTCACAATCTTTGCACTATTACAGAGAAAGTTATGGATTGTGCCGCCTTTTCACACCCCCAGTATGGTTAACCATTTCCATTAAAGCACTTCACTGCTTTATGTACTGCAGGCTTCCTCAATAGCAGCAGCTGATGAAAGGGAGCTGCTGCTACAAAGCTGCTCCCCAGCGCTTTGAACATGTTCGCTCAGTCAAACCGGGGGGAGAATAATCACTTAACAGGCCAACATTTTTAAAGCGTAATATCTTATTTGTGACTGAAATGCTTTAGGGGCAAAAAAATCTAAACTGGGAATGTTAGGACTTTGTGATTTATGACCTCGGTAAACTCGAGAGCTGACCAAGTAATTAGAAGACGGAAAAATTGCTGAGTTTACCGAACGGCAAATAATGTAGCTGCAAACATAAGAAACTCACACGCAGTTCCCCCTTTTGAGAATATAAAGTAGGTTAATTGGACCATAGATCAGACAGAGTGTTTAGTGGAGATGTAATATATTATCATAATAAACGCTGCGCTAATAAAAGTGATTTATGCATGGATTTTTCCAGACTGCGCTTTATTAAGATGGAAGCTGTTGTTAAAGCAGTCAGTTTGCAGAAGTTACTCTTAAATGTGCAAATCTCGCCTTCGATTTGTTCATTAAAATCGCTTTTCTCATCATGATAAGTGATGCACTCCAGAAGAATCAAGACGAATGCAGCTGCAGATAAGAAATTAAATAAAAAGCACAACATTCTTAGAGGAGGAGTGAATATTTAGAAATAAAAGAAGTGATTATCTCGCTGAGATAGTGTGCATTCCTAATAACGATCTATTTCTGCTTAAGCAGATGCCCTGACCACAGTGGATTTTGCGCGAGGAGCCAAATGTGTCTTAATAGGTTTCCACTGCGGCTGGTGGTGTTGACTCTGCCCAGGATTCCTGAGGGAGGCTGGGAAAGGAACAGTTCCATCACTGTTGAAATAGAGGATTCTGTGCCTGCCTCCCCTCTCCCAGGGGGATTCTTGGGAGCTGAACTGGTTCCCAGTCAGAACTGGCCCCCAGATGGCTGAATTTGAGAAGTCAGTCATAGTCAGGGTTGCCAAATATTCCCGTTGTAGCCGGTCTGTCAGAGGGGACACAAGGACCATAGATAGAAGTGGCAGTGATGAATGCAGCCCACTGGACCAATTTCAAGCAGCCAAAATTCATTAGTTACTTGAGCTGCTACCCTGAGGAATATTTAGCACTCGCAGAATTTCTGCTTAAGATCCATCACCCCTTAACCTCCCTAACGGCCCCCCTCACAGCTTATTTTCAAGGAGAGTGGAGGTGAAGAGGGATGTCTGAGAGGGAGTGGAAATGAAATAAAGGAAGGAGAATGCAAAGGAACAGATGAACCCCAGCAACCTTTGCACCAGCTGTGCTTAGCCAGGTAAATATTGCATGGGACAGCACACAGTGATTAATGTCAGGCCGTGTAAGGGTCTTGGTCAAGCTTGCAGGTTTGTTGTACACGTTCATTGCCTTTATTTTTAACGTGTCACAGCCGTTGACGTACAGCAGGAAGGGACAGCTATGCCTGGAAACTGGAGCGTACGGGGGGCCAAAAGCCCGGCTCTGCAGGAGCTTTGGCTGTCGCATGCTGGGATCACACCTCATTTTCCTGGGAGCAATGAGGAGCCCCCCCTCTTGGATGTGATGCCTTCTGACTGACAGTGCTATGTTGTATAAAAGCAGCGGGTACCGGATTTTTCAGAGTAGCAAAAAATAAATAATAAATACTAATAATTACTATAGTAATAATACTAAAATAATCATGAAAATGAAACAGCATAATAAAGAAGAAATACATTGCATATAAATCGCAGCAATCCAAAAAATAACAATAAAGAAAAATTGCATGTAGGTCACAACAATAAAAAAAAAAATGAATGCGAATAATGGGAAAAACACAGAACACCAGCCAAAAAAAAGGTTAAGAAAAAAACGTATTTAAGTGCAAGTAACCAAAAAAAGCTTAAAAAACAAGAAAAAAAGTCACATTTAAGTCACAGCAGTCAAAAAAGAAAAAAAAAAAGTTTCAAAAATTGTATATAAGTCACAGTAATAAAAACAATTGATAACAATAAAGGGAGAAAATAAATCTCATTTAAGTAACAGCAGCCAAAACAATGCTTAATAAAGAGGAAAAATCAGATGTAATTAACAGCAGCCAAAAAAACAAAAAAAATAAAAAAAAATTTAAAAAAACGTAACTTTAAGTCACAGCAGCCAAAAAAAATGATAAGCATAAAGGGAGAAAAAAAATCTCATTTAAGTCACAGCAGCCGAAACAACCTTAACGAAGAGAAAAGTTAAATTTTAGCCAAAGCAGCCAAAAGAAACTTAATAGAGAAAAAAAAATCACATTTAAGTTACAGCAGTCAAAAAAAGTTTTAAACAAGTAGAAAAAACTAGCATTTAAGTCACAGCAGCAAAAAAAACAAAAAAAAAAACTTAAAGAAGAAAAAATCACATTTAAGTTACAGCAGCAATAAAGCTTAATAACGAAGGGAAATCACATTTTAGTCTCAGCAGGGAAAAAAAGCTTAATAAAGGAAAAAAATCCCATTTAAGTCACAGCAGCCAAAGAAAAGATAAAGCATGATAATAAAAAAAAGGTTGTATATTAGTTGCAGCACCCAAAAGAAGCACAATTAAAGGAGGAAATCCGTACATCAGCATAACATATGAGCAGTTATTAGGTTAACCTAACATAAAGAACATGCTAACAAGTCAACTAAACTCTTTATATGACTGCAAATCACTAAATCCGTTGATATCTTCAAATTCTGTCTCTCTTTTGAGCTACTTCGCCGAGGCCGGCGCTTTTTCTTCTGCGTTGCCATTAGTAGCAAGTAGGGATACACACCCCCTCTAGTGGTTGTTAGTGGGAAACTAAAAAAAAAACACATGAACTTATTTGTTTGGGTTTTTTTATTGCAAATAATTGTTCACAACAGACTTAGAAATGCATGTTTGAGCAACCGCTTTCAATGAAAAGTCTACATGAACGCACATATATGCGGTTTTCAGGCTTCTGCATTCAAAACGTTTGTGTTCCCGCCTCACTAGTTTTCTGCTTCTACGCACAAACCGGGTGTTTAGAAAACACGTTGAGAGCAAAATCCGCTTAACTCTGATCAATCAGGGACTCTGATTTGGTTGTGACGTGTGGGTAATATCCTTGTCAAAACAAAATAGAGCTGAGACAGAAAAAAGCCTGGAGCAAGATTTGCACCATCTAGCCATTTCCAACTGTGAGTACAAGCGCTAGCATCAGGTAGTCACAGTCTAACTAAAGGCGCGTTCAAGAAGCCATGCTTGGCACGTTCTTGAACATCCTCTCTGTGCATGTAGCATTAATTAAGTATAAGCCGGCCAAACTATGCCAAAAAAAATGGGAGTTATACTCTAAAAAATCTGTTAATTTTGCTGAGTTGCAGAGCAGTCACTGGCTTTTGTAGTTAGCCATAATGAATATGTCAGGGTGTTATTCCTCTGCACTCGGCCAGCCGGCTGCCTGTGATTACTTTCTTTTTATGTAATTTATTAAAGTGGGACCTCCCAGGCTACATCAAACTCCAGTTTTGCATCTGTGGGAAAATCTGTAGCTATAGCAACGCACATATTGCTCCTGGTAGATGTTTAACTAGAGCAGACAACAGGGAGAGGCACTTTATTACACCTTGTGCTTATGATTTACAGTATCATAGGGGTTTATATTAACAGCAATGTAGTTTACAGATGTGTGTTCGTGGAAATCTCAGGTGCCCAAAGTCATTTTCCTCCCATCAAAGCTTTCTGTAAAGTAGCTGTGGCGTGTGAGGAAGCTGGAGGTCAGAAACTTTTGAAGAGAGGCACATCGCAAAGGTTTTATGAAGATGTAAACAAGAGATTGAAAAGAGGCTGAAACGAAGCTGACTGTGTGCACACCTGACATTAAAGCAAAAAAAAGAGTCCTCCGCGAGTCTGTGAGCTCTTGAAGTGTCAGGAAGCTCCGTCACTTTAAACCCGAGTAGTCTTTTACACATGCCAACCTCTCATGGGAATCAGGAACAAAGTGCTGGAAATGAGGTCGCTCAGCACACATTCTCAGATTGTGTCTTTCATGAAATCTCTAATCGGTGCCTGCAAGTGAGCTAATATGGGCCTTTCAAGCCAAAGAAATTCTTTAACTAAGGTAGTTAGGTTTCTTCTTTCTGTGAGATCCCTTTTCTCTTTTTTAGATTTGCACATTATACAAGTTTTTACTTCTGTGGTTTACAAAATATGTAAGATTATGATCCAAAACACATAAAAACACCTAAGTAAAAAGTATAAAATATTATTTCAAACATTTGAGGTTTACCAGATATAATAACTTCTGTGTGAAACCAAAATTACTTCTAAAGTAAAAGCTGTTTGAACGCCTAACAAGGAGTCCTACTGTAGTGTTTAATAGTTCCTGAAGAATTCCAGTGAAATATTTTGTTAACTGAAGTATTTAGGGGGGGTCGTTTACTTTTTAACGATTGTCCAATGAAAGCAGAAGTTTATCCTCAAGAATGAATTAATAAAGGGGAACACACATGGAAAGAAAGTGAAATGTACATTTCAAGAACTCCTCTGAGTGTGTGATATTGAGTTTACTGGATATTTAAATAAAAATCACATCCAATTCAATCAATCCATTGTTTTCTTTCTGATAGAACTTCCTCTGTCGCTTGGTTCACCGCACGCGGAAGCGCCGCGAAACAGTACGGAATGGAGGCCGCTTCCATTCGGCGCTGTTGTTAACTTACGGTGCAGTTCACGCCTCCGCGGCCGGCTCTCGCAATGCAGGGATTGTTCTGGCGCCTACCTATTTGTTCCACGAGCGATCCGGGTCAATCCTGGCAGGAAGTCATGCCAACAAACAAGAAAAATCCGGTCAATTTTCAAAATATAACCAATTTTTCACAATAAAATGACAAATGTAATCATATGTTTGTGTCTAAACAGACTGTAGATGGAAATACTGTCATTGTAGGAGCTCTAAATAACCACAGCTGAGTCAAAACGCCCGTCGACTATCGCAAGAAAATATGCGTCTGGTGTGAACTGGAGATGAAGAGGATTCCGCGCGCACACCTCTTTGTGGCGCTTCCATGTGCGGTGTGAACTTGGCGTTTGTAAAATAAACACAACACATATACACCCAGGAGGATACAAACTAGGGGTGTAACAAATCATTTTAAGAACAGTTCGACTTTTATCCTAACGATTCATAGGTGAGTTCAGCCCACTGTTGTTTTTCCACATCAAATTAATATTTATTAGAACATTCTACCACATTGTATGGTTACATGTCTTGATATGACATCATAGATTTAACAAAGTGAAAAAAGAATAAATACAAACTTTTCACGTCTATTTGTGACTCAACTTTGTTCAGATGATGAAAAAAATGATGGTTTATTAAAAAAATTACCTTCAAATATGGTTTTATTGCCAAAATTATTAAACCGGAATCCATTGTCTTCTATATTCACTAATTTAGTGAGCATCGATGCTCAGTAGTTTTTCACAAAGACTTCTGGGAAATTTATAGTGCACTTGATTTTTGATTCGGACAGCACTACAAAATGGCAAACACACTATATAGAGCACGATATAGTTCCGGGGTCTTTAACCTTCAACGCTTACAAGACATTTTTCACGGAAACTAAGTGGCTCAGTGGAAAAATAAAAAGTTTAAATGAAAAAGTCACATAAAAGTAAGTGGCTGAAAGAGCCGCATGTGGCTCCAGAACCTCAGGTTGCAGACCCCTGATGTAGTGAGTAGTGAAGGAATTTGGAATTTTTGAAGGAGTTTCTGTGTTCTAACACTTGGTCATTTTTATGTTATAATAAAAGAAAAACCTACCGCAACTTAATCTATCTTTGCGGCGCCCAACTTGATATTTTGTGGCCCTCGCCTTAAAATGAAAGTTCAATGCCTACCAATCAATATCTTCTGCATGTCTACACTCCTTTGATGATGGCTTTGTATTTGCTTTGTGATGTTTCAGCTTCATGTTTAAAACTTAGCATTTGCTTTTGTCGTTGGATCTGGTCGGCAGAAAAGTCCTTAGCAACAGTTGCTAGTGTTGTCATAGAACACGCAGAAGACAATGCTTGGTAGTACATAGACATAAACAAATGTTCAATAAACTTGTTCAGTAGACATAGACAATGGACCAAAGATATAGACAGTGGACGCACAAATGTAACCCGTACGGCCCAACCTCAGCCAGACTCTGCCTTCAGGTGGCCCCAAGGCAAACAGAGTTTAAGAACCCTGATCTAAATAGTATTTTCTAAGGTTAATATAAGCGATTTTTTTCATTTTCAAGCAATTTCATTGAGGTTTAGGTCAATTCAATTAGCAACTTGCCTCAGACAGATCAATCTGATTGGATTGTAGGGATAGAAATCGATTCATCGATTAATACACCCCTAATACAAATAATGTGCAGTCAGACCTGCAGAAATCACTAAATTAAAATGATAAAATAACCTAGTAAAAAAGCCATCCTTTGCTGTTCAACACTCAAATGGCCCTCTGTCCTAGATAGTAAAGATCTGAATCTATGACCTGGGGGTGACAAACTGTAATGTCTGTGTAGACCATCAGTTAGTATCAGTAAACTCTTTGATTGTTAGAGTGACTTCTGTTCTAAGCCCACGATTTTATTTTATGGCTGATTTTACTGATGCTGTGAATAGTTTTGCCAAGAACTAAGCAATTCCATTAAATGAAAGAATGGATTCAATAAACGTTTATAAAAAGCTACATGGCTGGATTTGGAGTTTTCGAAGTTTACGAAAGTTCACATACATTGCTGGCATTTATCAGAGGTTTTCACTGTTAAACTGAAATGAATTGCGTATCAGTTTAATGTAAAGCAGTCTTCATGGTGGGACTGGAAGCCAGCGGGAGCACAGAGAGGTGTAGTGTTTGAACGATGTGGCGGTGCTGTCTCTTTTTCCTGAAAAGAGATGCTTTGTTTTGGGGCCCGTGTGTTTTCACGTGCCTGACAGCGAGGGAGAACATGTGTCGTGTCCTCATGCGCTCCCTGCTGCTGGAGCGCGCCCACAGCGTCGTCCTTTGACATTTAAAGAGTGCTTCAGACTCTCTTGTTACAGTTAGACCCATTTGTTTCGCTAAATGACTCCTCAATTAGCACTTGTTTAATCTGATTCCTTTAAATCATTACTCTGTGTGCTTTATGCGCTTGCCTTTTGTTGATCCTTTGTGTTCACTGTTTTTAGACTTTATTTCTTACATAACCGCATTCTTTGCTGCCATAGTGTTTGCCTGGTTGGCAGCATCTGACATTTCTAAGTGTTGTCTTTGCCCTTTTTGGCTCTTTGGGTCACTGCTCTAATAGGATTGGCCAATGCCCCGCTCCCCCCTCCTCTCCGCACCTGTTTTCATAGGCTGTAATGGTGGTGGAAGGGGTTGTGGGGGATCAAACAAATTAAATGGAATTAGGGTTGTCACTGAGACAGAAGCAGTGATCTTTTTCCTCTCCATCTAAGCAGAGATTTGAGGTAATGCAACACTGACCCCTGCTGGATTGTGTTGCCATTGCATGTTCGGCGTATGAGGAGGTGGGGTGGGGCGGGGAAGTTGTGGTTAACCCTTAGAAGGATTTTGTTGCATCGTCCATTGGGGGTCACTGTTCCCATTTGAAAAAGAGGATAGGCAGCGTCTCTTCCTTCCTTCCTCCCTTCCTGCCATTTTGACTGCTTCATGCAAAAACAAAGCGGGATGTCCAGCGTGAAACATGGCAGCTGCTCCTGTATACGTTCAATAAACATTTTTAATTTCTGGATCTTCAAATAATTGTCATAAAAAACAGCTTCAGAGATGAAGAACCCGTTCTGCAGCGTGTACCAATATAATAGTCATTAGAATTCTGCAACACAAGGTCAAACGTGTTCACGTCAGTCAGATTTTCACGTGGCAAGCAATATTGAACAGGAAGATGATGTTTTAGAAATATTAGCTCTCAGATTGAGGCTTTGGAGTGTGTTTGTTTCTCGTTTTTTTCCTCCTTTAAAGGTATTCCGCACAGTAGCTATTGAACCAAGGGCTGTAATTGTGTTTTCATGTACTATAGATCCTGTCATTATGCCCCTGGGTCTGCAGGCAGTTATATGATGACAGCTGACAAGGGGGCGCGGCTCCTTTGAGAAAGAAGGGGTGGGCGTTTGGGTTGGGGGGTGATGAAGAGGAGGACCACACGCACAAAAGCCACAATTACTTCCTGGACGTTCCCCAGTGTGCCGTGGTTGGAGTGTGTATGTAAAATGATGTGGGAGAGGCCATTTGCAAAACAAAGAGAGGGGAGGTCGGTTGATGAGAAAGATTGGCTTTGTACAACAGAGTATGTATACCCCGAGGCGGGAGGGTTAAAGTGGCAGGCTGGGGGTTTACACACACACACACACACCCCTACCACTCTTTGAGAAGCTGGATCCAACTGAAGGTGTGGTTTATGTGGTTGAACTCCTCAGAGAGAAGCGGTTCAGTGTTTTGTCTCTGGTGCCCTGAGGCGTGGAGAAAAGGGATCTTTGTCTGCATGGGGGAATTATTAGCCGGTATAGGTACAGGCTCATTTACAGGAGTACCTAAATATTGTTTTACTGACGATAAAATGTATATTTAAACTCAAATGTCCTGAAAATTTAATTCACTATTCCTAATCTTCATTGCCTGTTATATCCTTTTCGGGGTTGCTGGAGCCTGTCCCAGCAAGAGTTGAGGTAAACCTTGGACGGGTCATCCGTCTGTTGCAGGACCATACACTCAATTTAGTGTCAGCAATCTATATCCTATGAAACATGTTTGTAGACTGTAGGAGGAAGCTAGAATCCCAGTTTGGGATTTGAACCAGGATCTTCTCGCTGTGAGGCAAGAGGGCTAACCACTGTGCCAACGTGCACTTTGAACACAGGTTCTGTGAAATTTAGCAAATGTCTTTATCCAACGTCAACAAAGATACCGATGGTAAACTCGGGGCCTGGTCGTTGAACCCCTAACCAATCAATTAGCAAACGTCTGCTAAACCTAGAAAGCCATAGTCGTCCTCCCCAAAAATTGTACTGAATACTCTAATTACAAATGTGTAGAATGAGCTGTCTGAACAAGTTCATCTTCATTACTAATACTTGAAAGTGTTTGCTTAGTAATTAAATATCAATCTCTGTAACTTAAATAATATGAACAATTGTGATCTCAAAGATTTCAAAATGCTATCATATCTGTAATTTTGGAAGAGGACAACTCTTCCAAAATTACAGATTATGATAGCCCCTTGAAATCTTTGAGATCAGCAGGTTACTCAAATCCTGTTGAGGTGGATTCTTCCAAATGGAAGTCTTACAACTTATTTTAGCTGTATTACAAAAGCACTGGAGCCAGGTCTAGTTTACTAACTAACTAATCATATGCTACACACAAAATTTGTCCCCATTTACTGAAATGGGAGACACCCAAAACAAACAGTGTGGATTACAAGAATTTCCCATTACTCTTATTAGGTTTGGTTTCCATGAAAACCACAGTAAGGTGAAATTTAAAGTACAATTACGTATAATTCAGGCCCAAACCGTTCTGAAATCCCATTCACACTGATGCACACACAGTGCCATGCAAGGCGCCACTGTAAACACCAGAAGCATTGCAGGATGTCGTTTCTTGCCCAAGGACACTGATAAATGGGGAGGCAACGCGGGAACCGAACATGCAACCTTCCAGTTAGAGGTCGACCACTCTAACTATGCCCCACAACCTCATTTTACACACCATTCAAAAGAATAGCCTTCCTGGATGTTTCCCAGCTGCATTCAGGCCCATTAATCCCATCTTTTTACTTATGTTACTAAAGTTTTTTTTGTGCCATTATGAGCATGACCACTGAGCTGAAAAAACCGTGAGTTACATTACCACATGTTTTGTCTATCTCTTTATACCATGTCTGTTTATTCTACTGGTCCAAATCTCCATCATAAATCCCATTTTAAAGGTTATGCCCTTTCTTAAACCAGGATTTATTGGTATCAATTATCTCTTGAGCAATAGTCTGTAAACAAACAGGATCTGGAAAACCAAGTGTTACAAAAAAAAACAACCTTTCCACTGTCCTCCAGTTTTGTCTTGAAGCGTGTCTTGTTGACAATGTTGCCATTGTTGTTACAAGCCAAATGGCCATGATCTACTTTACTGAGAATAATATCTTTGTTTTTGCCTTTGTGCTGCTTTTATTTAGACTGCTGCTTTAGACTGCACAGGCCTGTGTCGCACGTCATTGAGAGGACAAACTTGCTGAAGCGTAGACACAACAAATGCATCGAATGGTTACGACCTTTGGTTATTCATGTTTTCTCTATATGTATCAGATTGAAGGAAAGAGGAAAGTTGTGAGTTTATTGTAGTTAACTGTTAACTTCACCATTTCTGTTGTAAACCTATGGTGCAAGGTAGAGCGGCCGACCTCTGACGAGTATTGCAGTTTCAATTTCCACTCGGCATGAAAGTGTTGTTGAGCAACACCTACATTGCTCCTAGTTGGTGGTTCTAGGTTGGCGCCAGCATAGCTGCCATGTGTGTTAATGGTGACTAGGACTGTCAAGCACGTTTGGCCTTCAAAGACAACGCATTTTCACTCCCAACTTTTCATATATGGACGTATGGTTGCGCCCCTCCCCCCACCTAGCCCGGCGTTTTGACGTTTTTGGAGTTGTCCTCAACTTGCCGTTTTTCGACAAGTTGGTAACAGACTGATAGCGTTAGAACAAGTTGTTCCAATCAAATTAGGGCCCCCAACCTCCAAGCCGCGAACCGGTACCTATCCGAGGGCCACTGTCACACTCGGGTCAGGAGTGCGACCAACTGGTCCAAGGCAAAAGCATAAACAAACAAACTCCAGACACTGGTGTGGATTAAAATGCTTGGTTTGTTTTTACAACAGGCAACATTTACTTTAGAGCCAACTCTAGACAAACACATCCTGAACCACTATGTACTTATAAGACATGGCCCTTATCCTGGGCCAGGTATTTTCCACTATGGCTTAACGACTACCTAAATCAGAGTTTGGGTCCTTTGACCCAGGAAGTAAAACTGAAAGGTAAACAAACACAAGTCAGCAAAAGAAAACCCACTTAATATGATACATCTAAACAAACCACCCAAAAAGTGACACGGAGGGCCCCCGAACCATATATCCATATGTAACAAGTTAGTAGTGAGATTGTGTAATCAAAGAAGGTGGTAAAGCACTATAAAAGTGTACACATTCACGTGCAGGAAAGTCTGCCAATTCATTGTTTAGGCGTGCTTAACCACGATTATTGTTGAAAACAGAACCTGTGATGATGAACTAACAAACCCCTTTATCAGTTCTGCTCCATCTTATGTTGTTCCTCATTTGTTAAGTCTGTTTGGATAAAAGTGTTTGCTAAATGAATTTAAGGAAACCAGAACACGAGTGTGACTCCTAGAGTCTTTGAAAATGAACGTAATTAGACGCCACACATTTAGAAACATCAGGGACTAATTGAAACGGGATTGATGTCAAAGGCCAGACTTGAACAGTGACACTGAAAAGTAAATAACAACATCAGCAATTAGCGGTGTGCCTGCAGCACTGATTGGATAATATCTGAGTGGAGCAGCGAGCTGTGAGAACGGTTTGCAGGGTCACAAAGCTGAATTAGCCTGGTCCCCTCGGTTTAATTAATGATCCGTTGGTAGTAGTTTAATTGCTCTTCAAAGCGTGGTCTTGTCTGACACTGATATAAGGAGATGCCACGCATACATGGTAGCTTAGCTTCAAATTTCCAGGTCAGCTCCCGGTGGGTCTTGTATTCGCCAGCCCTCCTTGAAACCTACTACACTCGACCTCCACCACTGCTGCAGCCACACGGGGATAGATATGACTACCACCGCTGGGCATTAAATATTCAGCAGCAATTTCCTTCACGTTTGAAATAATACCTTGAAATGTTAATGTGCTCCCACTGCTTATTTTGAGTGGAAGGCATCCCGAGGTGTCTGTGTTTGGACTGCACCGGTGCAGGAAGTTTGTTCTGAAGGCGCTCTCAGGGTGAAAGTGATATGTTGCCCTGAAGAACTGGCCTAGCTGAGCTGTTGGATTCAGAGGAAAAGTATTCTTAGAGTCATTTCAACACCTAGTAGACAAACGTGCTCAGAAATCCTCCTCTGACATATTTTGGCATGTGGAAATCCACTTATTTGTGTAACTTTGGATGCGTACACGACTACAATCTAAAAACCCTCTGACACATGTGAGCACCGACACCCCGTCACCTGTGACAGTGATTTTCATTAGCTTTACAGTGGTTGGCATGTTGACAGGTTCTCCCGCGTCCTTGCTTCTCAATGTGTCTGTTAGCAGAGGCTTACACGAGGCCAAGGTTTATACAGTGACAGGCCATGATCTGATAACTGCTGCCATTAGCCTGGCCTCACCCACTGGGTGCCTGTTCAACCTGATCCTGCCAGAGACATTGCGATGTTATCAGGGAGAGTGATCCTTCCATCAAGTGATACACCCTCTGGATTAGGTGGAGACTTACCATCAAGGTTTATTCGGTGCAGGAAGGGGAATAGTTTATCTTAACCTAAAAGACGTACTAAAAACAAGTTATAGTTTTTCATTGTTGGCTTTATTACATTTGTTAGGCAAACAATTTGGTTTGTTTTCAGCCAGATGCAAAAGATCTAGCAAAAATAAAGACAAACATGGTTGCACATTTGTATGCATTCGTGGACCTGCCTAAAATGAAACTAATGTGCCAATTCCAACAATTAATTGATTGGATGATTTGATTCCTTCTTCATGTTTGAATCACTGGCATTGATATGCCATGGTCCAAGCTGCACACTGATTGGGTGACAGTGAAAGGCTGCTGATTGGCTAAACTTGGTTTAGTCATTTTTTTCATTTTTACAGTTATAGAAACTAAAAGGTTTGATGTATTCTATCTATTTGTACTGGTTATATACACGAGTTTCACCTTTTTGTGGTGTTGTAACTGCTGGAAAGTAAACAGTTACTTATCCAGCGAGTGGTAGGCTATGTAAAGTCAATCTCTACAAACCTCCAAACATATCATGGCTTTAAGATTAACTCGGATACAGTTATTGGATAGCTTCATGGAGTAGGTATCCATGACCGAGTTGCTGCATCTAAGCCATAAATCACTAAGTGTAATGCAAAGCAGCAGACGCACTTGTGTAAGGCACACCGCTGCTGGACTCTAGAGACATGCGGACACATTCTCTAGAAGGACAAATCATGCTTCTTCATTCGACGATCTGGTAGAAAATCAGGATTTGACAGTTGTAATGGTGAACCACCCTTTCTAGACTATATTATGTAAAGTTTGGTGTGGGATCGTTTTTCACGATTCTTTAGTTCCTCGTAAAATAATACTAAATGTTTGAGCGTGAGTTTAGACAGGTTAATGTTCCCTGACTTTGTAGGATAGATTTAGGGATAACTCCTTCTTGTCTCAGAATGACTGTGCACCAGTTGAAAAATGATAGGCAAGTTTGGGATTACAAGTTCGACTGGATTGTGCAGAACCACAACAGTTCTAAACTAATAGAAGATCTTTTGAATGAACCAGAAGGAAGATTGCAAAATTTTGTCCAGTGTCAAGTCTGACCTTACAGATGACCTTTTGAAAGAACGGTCAAACTTTCTCAAAAATAAACGTGCTAAAAGACTTTTCAGGAACATTAAAACTTTTATAGTTGCTAAAACGTAACTACTTTTGACAAAATAGTTGTTTCCTATGCGTAAATGCGCAATCATTTTTGAAAAAAAAATATTTTATATATATTTATGAATGGACACATTTTCATCATCAACATATATGAGAACTGATTTCACCAGCAGCCTTCTTAGTCAGGAACAGAGGCTACATTTACTTTTTTTTCAATCATTTTTATGAGTATTTAATACCAGCTGTTAGTCCCAGCCAAGGCCAGGTTTATTTTTGTCTAGACGGCTTTAAAAGAAAACATGTCCGCCCTTAAGTTGTGTCTCGAGCCACACAGTTACGAGGAACAGCAGAGCCGGGGGTAACATGACAGACAGCGGCGGCGCATTAGTTAACTATTCAGAAAGGACACTTTGCATGTCTTGCTATGCTGGCATCCTCCCTGACATGTCTGGCCTTTGGGTGGCGCAGAGGGGTTTGTCGCAGCAAATGACAGTGACCTCCTCCGTGCCCCTCTCCCCCCCACCACCTCCTGGTGGAATTGATAAGGCATAATTGGAGGGAGTCACAAGCTGAGGCAAGTGGCGCTAAATAAATTTGGATAGTGTTAATTGCAGAATCCACTGTGTCTGTGTGTGGCAGTGTGAGGGGTACAGAAACACTTAGCCAGTGGCTTACAATGGAGGATTAATTGGTCTCCTCCAATGAACATAATTAGACTGATTGTTGGGAGAGATAAAGCAAAGATTTTATGAGTGCGGCACCACTGTCTGTACCAAGAATGTCATCCCTCCCCCTCCTCCCACGGCTTCCTTCCAATTCCCCTTCTGTGCAGTAGTTCCCAGTACAAAGTTAATGCTCTTTATTCCTCTTTTATGTCAAAGGGAGTTGAAATCCCTTCACACACGCGAGGAGTAGATTCAGGTTCGTGGTTACTGAGCCTTAGAGTAATAACATCTCTTTAGGGAAACAGTTAAATCGTCTGTTTCAGGTACAGAACAGACTTTCCAATCCGTGCTTTTGGATTGGATCAATTTTTGACATTTTCTTAGGTCATAAATACAAAAAGGATGATTGAGGAACTTAGTCAGAAACAGAATATTTTAGGAAATGTATGTACATCTATCTATTAAAGAGGTCTGCAAGGATAATAAAATGTTTCAAATTTCAAAAAGTAAGACATTTTTTAGTCTATATGGCGCGTCAGGAAAAACAATACAGCCCGATAAGTTAAACTTTGTTCTACTTATTCACAAACAGTCTAAGCACATTTACTCTGCCAGACTCCTGACAACAGTACCCATAATTCTTCAGCAATCCATCCCGTCGAGCAGCTTTGTAATTTACCAAAGTCGAATATATTATTTTTGAGCACCATGTAGCACAGAAAATCCTTCTAAGGTCAGTAAGCACAACCAGAATACATACTTACGTGGACTATTATTGAACAAAACTCGAGGATTTTAAGTACGTCATAAGTAAAACTTTGTGGCTTCAACTGTGTTTTAGTGTGTAAGAAATCAACCCGAATGGCTCTTTAAGTGTTGAAGGTTGGAGACCCCTGATCTAGTACATCTACTCCATATGAATCCAATTTGAGCGAATGTTCATTCCAGCGTCAAAAGAAAAAAAAATGTTTTAACGTCACAGAATTAAACTCATCATCCACGATGATTAAAATTAAATTTTAAAAAAAAAACAGCTATTTGGGACCAAAAGCGCACTCTCCACTTCAGGAAACCCAATACGGCAGAACAGTTGTGACCACATTTTTTTTTCACAGCGCTAGCAGGCTGAAGATCTCTTTTAAGGGATGACGGAGAGAGCACAAGGGTGCATATGACAAGATTCCCCAGCAGAGGTTAACCACAAATGGCTGCATGCCAGCTGTCTCTATAAATAAGACATTAGAAGATGGAATTTAAAACAGTTAAAGTAGTGATCAAAAACATGTCAAAAGCATTTAGAGTTGATCTCTCAAAGTCCAATGAGCTTAAGATGGTAGGTAAAATACTGAAAGAGAAAAATGTAATACTATATTTTCCATATTATAGGGTGCGCCATCAATGAATGGTCTATTGTTGAGTTGATGTATAAGACCCACTGAGCTATACGGTGCATTAAGCGAGACAAAAAGTCTGTCAGCCAGTCAGGCTTTAACTGCATTCACAGGAACTTGTTTTAAAAAACTACACGTTAGCCACGTTAGCGTATTCAGTAGTCCCAACCTTGTTAGCAACACGTAAAAAACAAAATGATACAGTTAGAACAAACATTATTGTGGCTATGCTAACTCCAAACCTTGCCAGGAATACGTAAAACAAACAGAAAAGGAAATAGTCTGACACCGCTACACGTTAGTCACATTAGCATATTCACAATATTTGTAATTCCCAACCTTTTTGCAACACGTAAAATAATAGACTGATACTGCTAAAGCTAATGTTACTCAGACTACACCAACTCCCAACCTTGTTAGTAACGCGTTAAACAAAAATAGTCTAACACCGCTACACGTTAGCCATGTTAGCATGTACACAAAACCTGTTATCCCAACCTTGTTTGCAAAACATAAAAAAAAAAAAAAAACACTGATTCCACTAAAACTAATGTAACTATGACTAAGCTAATCGGCAGTCTTGTTAGTAACACTTAAAACGTCCAACACCACTAGATGTTAGCGGCTAATTCACGTTAACACCCAACTAAACATTTTGACAGAGTGCTGTGTACCTCTCAATTTTTTTTAGCATCAGTAAGAACAACTAGATTTGATACATATATAAGGCGATTTAGATTATAAAGAACACTTTTTTAGTGATTAAAATTACGGATTTTAGGTGTGCCTTATACTGTGGAAAATACTGTAATTTTTTGTTGGGACAAAAGAGAAATTAAATTATTGTGAGATATTTTCCATAAAAGAAATAGACAAAAAAAAAGTTATCAATGAACTTACAATCTATTTAGGATAAATGCAGATATCCACCTGACCAAAACTAGATTATAATTCCAGGGTTAAGTTCTTATGAAAAAAGACATTTAAAAACATAGTGGTTGTATTTTAAAATGAGAGAAAATAAATCAAAGGTAAAGTATGCTCTTGTAAAGGAAGGGCAGTTGTAAATTCTTTTTATAATTGCTTGGTATTTTAATAAGTTCTCATTGAACTGAAGCACATTACTGACCTTAATCAAAATATGAAAAGTAGGAATTTTCTTACATTGGGGTTTTTCTTACAGATAAAGTTTTAACATTTTTCTCTTTTTGTTTTGTGTTCATTTTAATCAACATTTTTTCATTGTTTCTATTTAACCTTCAGTCATTAATTATTTATTGTCCAAATTATTAGAAATTTATTGACATCCTTTACTAAAATCTAATTCCATATTTTACTGCTCAGGTGTTAACTAAAAAATAATCTCTATATATTTGAATACATGTTGTGGGGTCCATCCATTATTTATCTTGATGGCTCCATCAACCTGAGATGTTGTCAGTGCCGTGGAATCTGACCTCACTTGTTAAAACATTCTCTGGAATCTTCAAAGCCTTGGAAAGATCTGCAGAGTTGTTGTTTCCATGGACACCTGTCATGTTTCTGCTTTGCCTCGAATGAGAAAATAATGTTGGGTTTATGACCTGAACCAAAGACTGAAAAAAAAAGTCAGCAAGCTTTTCCTGACTGACAAGAAGGCAGCCTGGGGGGGTTGGCTGAGTTTAGCAGGGCTGCCGTGGGCTGGAGGTTGGAGACCTTGACTTCTACACCCGTGGTTTGATGGAGAGACTTGGCCTTGGAGCTAGACAGAGGGTTGTGCTCAAAGATGAGGTACCTTAGGGAGGAATTTTGATGCATGATGGGTGGAATAAAATACAATAACAGGGGATCCACACTTGCCGCGGCTCTTATTGGTGAGTGGTGGGGGTGATAGCTGGAGCCTTCTAGCAACACTCAACCTAAAGAACGGTTTGCCTCCTGTCATCTGTGTTTTACTATATGGAACTCCCGCTGGTACCCTCTGAGAAAATGGCATGTTTTGAGATGTTCAGAGGGAAAAACGTGAACATCCACATATCCGTTTTAACTCAGCTGGGCATGAAAGGGGGAAGTGGCTCCCCTTTGAGGAGAACCCGCTGACCTTGGCAGGATCACTGAAGGATTATATCCAGATTCTTGGCTACAGTATTTCCCTTTCGTGGTTTATTTTTAAAATGCACATTGACTTTTGTGGTCATTGGCTTCAGCCTCTCAGAAAATCGTAACTGCTCGTTCAAAGACAGTTAGAGATACTCGGCAGGCTTTTGCCCCTTTCTTTCCAGCATTATTTGGTTGGTCCATACTTGCGAATTCTATGCACTGTTAGGAGTCGTTGGCGTGTTTTCGGAAAAACATGATTTTTCACTTGTTTTATAAACTTGCCGGCTAAAAAAAGCAAGTACATCAGTGCATTAGCTCAAAGTGATTGCCGTATCACGTTAATGGATTGTTGCTCCATTACCGCGGCTCACTCCATTTGAGTAGACAAACGGGGGAAACAAGGGAGAAGTGTTGATCGAACGGATTTAATATAGACGGTTATCTTGTCATTTTGTCTTCCGAATTGTTCCACCTTGTCCACTATGCAGCTTAACCTGGTCCTAGTGGGGTTTTGGCTACTAAGGACTGGTCAAGAAGTCATGGTCACAGATTAACTGCGCTATTTATGGCCCAACCCTGTTTAACTGCTGCCCCAGAGATGGGAAATATTGCTCACTTAGCAGGATTACTGGGTGCCTTGATGCCCCAAAGGCCTGGTTTATGTCTGACCATAAATGTTCCCAGAGAGCAGCAGCGAGAGTCAGATTGATTAGTGCTCTGGTGGAAAGTCGATCTGTTACTCACGCCCCACTGGGGAACAATGTGATGGATGCTTCCGGGACGCAGGGAGAGACAGTGCAAAGGAGGAGAGGCACTTTTCTCTGCATCACTTCAGTGCTAGACGTTCCCACAGTGACACAAGATGGAGGGCTTCTATTGCTCGCAGGGCCATGGGAGGTTGTCACAGAGCTACAGCCACTCTTTACAGCAGACCTTTGCCTTTCCACTGGCAAGCAAATGGAGAGACGACCTTGTCACATGCTGCCATTTACCAAAGTCCCCCTTGATACTTTGGACCCCCCAGACATCTGTCATTTCAAAAGATAGGCCCAACCAGCACCCCTCTGTGCCTATGGACCGTCATTTGCTGCTATGACCAATGATCATGCTCCAGCTCTTTGTACCTGAACTAGACACCATAATGTTTTTTGTTATGGGTTATATTAACATTTGAACGCACTTTGTGTTATTTCATATCAGTCATGTGCCTTCACAGGATCCCAAATAGGCCATATCAGAAGTAATCTCATGGTTCCATTTCGTCCTCTTGTTTTGTCTAATACCTTAGTGACATGGAGCTCTTTGGGTTGTCTGGGCCCATAGAACATGGGTCGCTAAACCTTTTTCTTGTGAGGGCCACATAACAGTTTTCTTAACAGGGTGTGTCTAAATTTAAGCATTTCTGTTTTTCCAGAAAGTCACATGTAACCAATTATTAATAACTCTTTCTGAGATCTTCACAGAAAAAAGTCAAAAATAATAATCCATCCCTAAAATTGTCTAATGAAAAAGTCTAATTATTTTGTCTTCTGCTGGATCTAGACATTAGGACTGGGAATCACTGGGTACCTCATGATACGATGCGATATCCGATACATGGTTCACAATATCAATGATATTGCGATAATTGGTAAAAATCACCACTCACATTATATAGAAGAACACATATTTCTTTAGGAAAATGTATCCCCATTTATTTTTGAGCTTGAGCGCAATCAAGATGAGCAACTTGTGTCTTATTTTGTGAAACAAATAATAGACACGTTTGTGCAAGATTGTTGAAATTAGAAATACTGTCTTTGACACTAAGCCAAGGCAGCCAGTCTTGAAACATGCATCCTTTATCCACCTCTAAAGGAACGTCTCACCAAAGCATGATGAATATAACATTTTACAGCCTCTTCAAGCAAAAATAAAGGATTGATACTTGATAAGAACCCATCGAGAATCAATATACTAAACATCGCAATATATCGTATTATCGATATTTTGGCACATCCCTACTAGACATATATATGTACGTAACATTTTTACCAGAACAGTGTTACATTCTAAAAGTAACTCGTGAAGGTGAAATTTGCGAATTAGGACTAGAGATGTAAAACTCTTCCCTATACACTTTTCTCAGACAAACATGAACTTTTTCACACTTTTTGTCTAGTCTCTCTTGTTTAAACTCTCTAATTTCAAAACTCCTAGAAAATAAGTCTAGCTTTATAGAATGAAAGTAAATATCTGTGCCAATAAAATATCTACACAAACTACACTCTGCTTGTCTAACCAACCAGTACTAAAGAGGCCCGTGTGTAGTGTGCAATGAAAATGTGTTGTACAAGTGTTCGCTACTTGTTTGCCTTACGAGCTCAACAGGTTGTCTACGATCCTAAAATTTCGAACGATCCACCTGTAAAGGACAGCCCATAGCCACCCGTAAGGCCAGTTGTGACTATGGAGCGGTAGGGCGGTCGACTCCTGATGGGAAGATTGTGGGTTCAATTCCCGCCTTGCCCTCCCATGTGTCGAAGTGTCCTTGGGCAAGACACTGAACCCCGAATTGCCTCTGGTGGAAGGTTGGCGCCAGTGTGTGAAAGGGTGAATGGGTCAGAGCTTTGGGCCTTCAAAGAAGGTAAAGAACGTTATACGCCGTTTACCGTTTAAGGCATTACTTCTTCGTGTTGTTGAAACCAGCCGAGAACTATTCAGCTGTTGTTCTTTTCCCTACATTCCGAGACCTGCTGATGATAGGACCATTGAAAGGGCTGCATCATCTTCAATAAACCCTGGGTTCAAAGTGTACTATCACTTATAAAAACTAGCTTAGCCTCTATTTCCCGTCCACACTAAAACCGGTTGGACAACCGTTTCATTATATTGAACAGCAGCGCTCCACCCTCACAAACTCATTAAAAACTCAAAGAACAAATATCATCTGTCTATTAACGTCTGAACATTTAGAAATGTGGTTAATTCACTGGAGCATTTAACATTTAATTGCACAGTTTACACAACACCCTTAAAAAGCAACTGCCAGAGGCAATAATGCATCAAAAATAACAGCGTGAGGGCTAAGTGGTAGGACACAATGTACCAGCTCTTGCTCCCCAGGTAGCGCTGATTTCTTTCAACGTGGTGCTGTGCTCACTACACCTCTCACCTCATCCTTCTGGCTCCTTGCTGTTCTTCAGTCTCCCTGACATGCCTTCACAGTTGGACTGCAGCTGCCCTTACGCAGCTCTGACACTGGCTTAGATATTTTCCAGATGCCTGGTTTGGCGTATTGGCCACATGTGTCTCCATGCCTTTGATGTATGTGGTTTTTTCGAGAACCCTACGCGAGCAGTTGTGCTTCATCTGCATATTTGCATGCGTCTGTGTGTGCCATGCAAATAAATGAACCCCTGTGCAGCATTTGTTGTATGAGCTGGAGATGAAAATGAAAGATTCCACTACAGCTGATGTTCTGCTCTTTAAATTTCTCGTTTCGTCTGGCATTTCAACTAATGCAAAGGTCTGATCTGTTATTTTGGAGACTGAAGCTTTGGGGAGTCTGCTTTTCATTCAAAAGAAAAGTCCCCACGGCTTGCATTTGCTATTGAATTACTAAAAGAACGCCAGCAGGTGTTTTCATTTTGTCTCAAACTGCGCTTGTATGTTGGCTTTTGTCCATGCTAGAAATGTTGTCCTTTCCATTGCAGCCGAAAAGTTGCTTTCTTTTCTACCAACTGTAGTGGTTTTTTATTTTATTTTTTTACTTTTAGCTGCTTTTAAATTTTGGTCTGTGCTTTTTGTGAAAATCTAAGAATTTTTTTTTTCTTTTTTGCACAGTGTGTGGTAGAAGTTGCTTTTCTTGTTTAACATGTTAAATCACAAGAGAAAAAGAGGGGTAAAGCCTGTCACCCAGATAAAGCTGATTATAGTGCTTATCAGATACATGTGGATAATTATGGTCGTAATGCAAATGGAACAGCAGTCAAGATAACACAAAGCCTCTCCAGCATCAAAAAGCATAGCAGGGGATAAAGAGATAGAGCCTGCCAGAACAAATGCGCAGCGACTGTTTTTTTTTGTTTGAGGAAGCAAAGCATGGAATGAAATTTTACAAAGTATGTTACATGCCAAAAATAGACGGTCAATAAGCGGAGAAATCCCCTGAGTCGCAGCTGCAAAATATGACGGGATCAGGGCTTTTTTTGTAGAACTGTCACTATTTATGAGGGGGTTTTTGTGTTGATAGTCGAAGGCAAACAAAAGAGTATGTTTATTTATGCTTTGAGACGCTTTTAATGCCTGGGTTGTTTTCACTGGTAACCGATGGCTTATCGTAGTCAGTGCTGTAACACTTGATCAGCAGCTGTAAGCCTGTAGAGGCCTCTGAAAGCTTGGGTGAGCTTCTTTCTCCTCAGCTTGTAGGTATCATTTATCCTTTCTTAAGACTCACAGCCTTGGTTGTACCACTGGTATATCATAAGCTACTTTTTTATTGCACAAACCAACTTCTTTTAAGTTCTTTGTTCAAGCTTTCTATTTATAGCACAAGAAGAACACAGAAAGCCTTTCCAGGACAATCAAATGGAAAAGATTATTTGCATTGACTGTATAAGAAATCTAGACCAGAGGTCCCTAAACGTTTTCTTGTGAGAGCCACATGTCGGTATTTCTTTTCCTTTGCGTCTCCTAGTGGTGGAATCGCACATTGCAGCCATTTCCTTAAATAGCCATAACTCGCCACAGAAATGGGCTAGAAACTTATAACTTAATAAAACTCATCCTTGTTTCTTTACTCTTCATCACTAAGCCGGATTAAACCATCTGGCGGGCCGGTCATAGTTCAGACTGCAAAAAGGTGAAACAAAAAGTCATGTTTTATGTGGGTCTAGATCAGCCAGATTTAGTAAAAAAAAAAAAAAAGATGCTTCTCTCATAGTATTTGGGGGGGCCGAGCCAAATGTGGAGGAGGGTCAGATCCAGATCCAGCCCGCGGGCCGTAGTTTAGAGACCCCTGATTTAGACTGAGTAAGTGAAACATCACCCATTTTTCTCCGAACCGGCCGTCGCCATATTGTAACCAGACGTCGCTGATAAGCAGTGATTTGTCCAAATTGGCCTGAGTCTGTGTTTCTATGGCAACTACTTTATCCAAGCAGAAATGAGCTGTGAAAGAAAAAGGCTGGAGCAAGATTCAAGAGATTGGCACTGTCTCCTCCAACTGTAGGTGGCAGACATGCGCTAGTAAACACTTGAAAAAGAAAGCATTTAAATGTAGTAGTATAAATAGTCGTTGTTTTGTCCGTCCATCATCTTATTTTTCCCCGTTTATTGTCACTTATCTCCACTAAGCAATTGTAATGTTTTTTAAAAACATGTTGAAGTGCTGTCAAAGAAATATTGAAGATGCTATCAGATATAATCGTCAACTTTCTCAACACAAGACTGAAGGACTTCAAATTCCTAAGAAACAAGTCTGGTCTCCAATGTTGCACCTAACCGTATCCCTCTTCAGAATTCCGTTCAACCGCCCATTGTCTACCACTACCTAATCCACTTCAACCAGCATGGAAACGTTGACATCATTCATCTCTGCTGTGACAGCTTTGGTGGTTATATTTACTTTTCTGTGGGTGTGCTTTGGCATCATGTCTGGCATCTACCACAAAATGCAATCTACATCCCTGATGTGATAAGATCATGTTTCGTCACACCAAGCAATGAAGGTCACACCAAAACCGCCAGGACAAGAATTAGCGTTTGAGGAGCTTATTGGCCAGTCTTTCTTTGTTGTTTTCTTTCTTTGATCTGGCTGACATTTACTTATCTAAGACACTTTAAGTACTTTAAATTAAAATGTTTCCTAATAGATTGTACCACAACTTAAAAGAGTACATACCTTCCCAACTAATAGGTAAAGAAATCAGTTTGTTTTTGTCTGAGAATAAAATAATAACCCCTCACTATTTGTTAAATAAGCATAAAATGTTTAGATTTCTCTGAATGAGGCTTTAAACTCCTATGTTACCACAGGAAACTATTGTGTTACATCACTGCCTGCTCCAGCGGCATCTGCAAGCATTTCAGGGCAGAGGAGGCCAGTGCTGTAGTTCCGAATGGTTTCTCATTATCTTTTAATATAACATTTCTGTTTTCAATTATTTATTTTGAAATGCCTCAGATGGTTGCAGCAACAGATGTAGACTTTAGTGAGTTTTGTTATCTGTACTCCTGAGCTATACTTCCTTCACGTTCTTGGGCTGAGAGGAGGCCATTCTGTCAAAAGGTACTGGACCAGGTGTCTGTTATGATGAACGACGGGGAAGCCTGAACTGTTAGTCATGAAGCGGACCATGGTCACTCACAAAATTAATAAATATTAAATCAATATTTGTACTTTAATTGTGTATTTATTTTAGATTACATTGTTTTTGCACGCTTTATCAAAAAGCGGAATAATTGATAGAAGGTGCAATGCTTTGTTCTTTGTGCATGTATTAAATCAATCAATCTGTGAAGAAGAGGCTGAGAGGTCAGGATCCATTTGCAAACTGTTTAATGGAACAGAGCAAGGACAAGACATAGACAGCGTCAAAAAGGCAAGCAAAGGTTGAAAACACAGAGGGGAGGCAGAGGAACGAATAAACAGGCATGGGTCGAAAACAGAGAATCAAACTAGGGAAAACGGCTATGACTGACAGTCATGATCAAGAATTTGCACTGAAGTTGAGGCTGGAGTGGATATAAAAGTTGGTGATTCTGATGAGGATGATGATCAGTTGTGGATGGAGAAGACTGAAGCAGTGGCTGATGGGAGTTGTAGTGAGGAAGGTGCTGAAGATGGTTAGTACTCAGGAGAGGGGTCCCTCTGGTGGTCGGAGGAGGACATGGCTGAGTGAATCCAGACACAATCGTACTTCTTTGATCTGTGTCGCAATAGAACGGCATAGATTAAAGAACAAGCAAAAATACATCAACATAGAAGTACATTGATTTACTCTAGACGAAACGGTCCACACGAACGGACTCCCACGCGTCTAGCCTAACGGCTACAAAGCCTGGACCATCTTCACTCTACAGCAGTGGAGGAAAGATGTATACTATTTTGAACGTCTCTTTCTCTCCTGCTGCATCCCAGTCACCAAACAGGCTAAAGGAAACTATACAATCACTCATATTAGTCCTACTGGGTTGTTGTTGTGATAAACTGTGGAATATGGTATGTCCACCACTGTATGTTCCAGGTTTCTGTTGTTCCGGTTACCAACTAGCACTTAAGCCAGCTTATTAATAATGTATAGAACATTTGGGCTCTGGAAATTTTTGTTTAGGTACATTATTGCTGTGAATTATCAGTTTTAATCCACACCCTGAGGCCAATTAGGACAGATTATAGTATAATGTCAAATTGTTCACCTTTCGACACATTCTGTCAGGGGTCACCACAGTAAAAGCTGCTTCACACTGCTGGTTTGACAGTTCTACACTCTATGCCCTTTCTGGCAATCCTGTATTCTATCCAGACTGGGGACCAGCACGGGTAGACCCAGACTTGGGCCCCCTTGTGGCTATGTAGTTTAGTGTGAGGGCTCTTGTTTAATTAAGCTTATTGTTCACTCTGGGAAGCAAATTCAGATTTCCTGCATGTCAGTCCTACACGGAGCCATCCAGCCAGCTGTACCATCAAGTAACTCCAGATATGTCTTCTAGACCAGGGATAGGCCACTCTAGGCCTTGAGGGTCGCAGTGTCTGCATGATTTCCAGATATCCAAGCTCTACTCATGACTGTTACTTTGTTTAGGTTTGTCCAGCCAATTAGAACATGCCAGAGCAGGGTATGTCGGAAAACATGACGGGTTGCGGCCCTCGAGGTCTGGAGTTGCCTATACCTGTTCTAGACCATCATAGCTTTTTATAGATTGGCTTTAATGATTTAAATGGAGTAAATAGGCATTTAAAAGCAAGTTTTGGTCTGGCAGTCAAGTCCAAACCTTGACCCAACATAGGTTCAAACTTTATTTTGTCCCATCCAACCATAGTATTTGCTTTACAACCCCGTTGTGTAGTTTGATTGTGTATATATGTATTTGTTTCAGTTTTCTGTGCTGTCCAATGTTTATTTTTTTTTAAATACCTAATTATGTCTTCAATTTTTAGAGAGATAATTACAAACAGTACCTACTCTGATTTCCGAAAGACATTACTTGAAAAAATATCTTTATCGCAAGCGGAGAACACCCAAAAGCAGCATATCAAAGCTCCTCATCAATAATATTAATACCAAATCTTTTGACAGTTCCGACTGTAGTGCTATAGTTAATAAGCTGCTGTGATGTGCCATTGATCTGACACAGACAGCCAGGCACTCATATTCCTTAATACACACTAGAGATGTGGAGCAAAGTACCATGTTATGTTTGCTCTCTGAGCTCCCTAAGGCCGAGGCTCCAGCGACCATTTATATCACTGGTGTTCACACAACGGGAAAAAATTGATAATATTCTCACAGGGATTTAAAGAACGAGCAGTAGGGCAAAGTTTTAGATGAGTATAACTGTAGGTTCCATTGATCCAAACTGAAGTAAAGGGATTTATTTTTGGCTTGATTTGTTTCCTCTGTCCTATTGTGGTAGAGTAAATACTTGGAAATGATTGACAGGATAGGGTCTTTATAGCCTCAATATTAATCAAAACCATCCAAGTGTTCAATACAATCAACTGCATAGTTGGAAAACTGAGAGAAAAGTCTTTTAGACAAAGTGTTTTGGCTCCTTCTGAAAACCTAACCATTCATCTATGTTCTCTCTATCCTCTACTTTGTCTCCCCAAGAACTCAGTTTCCAACCACATGAGATATCAATGGAAAGACCATGATGTTCTGTTTTAATCTTATCGTGACTTAGTAAAGTACTTTAAATGAGTCACACGAACTAATCCAAAAACCATTGTCCTCTACAGAGGACAAAAATTAATGGGTTGGTTCTCAGGAGGATATGAATCTTTCTTGAAATCCACCGGTAAGATTGCAGAATGACAATCCACTCACAACATCATAATAGACGAGATTGGACTTCAGGTTTTCCTGTAATTTCAGTCAAATATGCAGAATTTCTCTGAAAATATATGCAAATAAAAGCCGGAGGCTGAGGTTTCCAAGCACACAGTGACTAAAGGTCAGCATACAACTGTTGTATTTATTGGCTTAACGGACTGTAAAAAAGATATGCTGTTGCTATAAAATGGAAAAAGGAGAAAACGCATTTCTATACGGTGTAGTGGGGGAAAAATGTTTTTATTGGAATCAATGCTAAAGAAAACATGGTTTGTATCCTAGCAGCTGCTGCCACATTTGACGGAGAAAATGAAAGAGAGTTGAGCATAAAAAGCCTTTCCATCCATGGAAGGTCAAGTAGACAGGCAATTTTAAAATATCTTCCATCTCTGTGACAATGGCTCCAGGAGAGATTCACTGAACAGCACAGTGATAGAAATCGCAGAGTGCTAACAGTACGGTAGAGGAAGAGTGGGGTCCTAAGAGAGCAGTTTTTTTTTATTTTCATACTTGTACTGCCCCTCTCTTTGATGGATTCCTATAGTTGTGCAGTAAAATTGGGATACACTTTCTTGAGACTTTTTTTTAAGCAAAACAAAAGACTCATATGTCAGTCAATGAGTCAGACTTTACTACCTACGTTGACAGTAACTGGAGCACTTGATTGTAACACACTACACAATAGCCACCTTAGCTTACTCAGACCAACATCGCTACACGTTAGCCATGTTAGCTTATTCTCACCAAAATTGCTACATATTAGCCACATTAGCTTACTCACATTCGACATTGCTATATGTTAGCTTACTCCTACTGACATTGCTACACGTTAGATATATTAGCCTACTCCCATCGCTACATGTTAGCCACGTTAGCCTACTCACATCGAACATTGCTACACAATAGCCACGTTGGCTTACTCCCACCAACATCGCTTCACGTTAGCCACATTAGCTTATTCCCACTGAAATTGCTACATATTAGCCACATTAGCTTACTCACATTCGACATTTCTACACATTAGCCATGTTAGCTTACTCCCACTAACATTACTACACGTTAGCCACATTAGCTTAATCCCACGAACAGAGGGTGGGATTATAAAGGGTGGGATTATATAAATTTGCTTCTTCCCACTCCTTGTCAAGCAATCAAACTCTACTGACTTCAGTTAATCATCGCAAAAAAATGAATGAACCAAGTTGTCACATAACTGTGTTTTATTTTTTGTTTGTTTTCTATTACTCAATGCATTTCATTGTTTCTGTTATGAGTTTGAAATAATTGTGTATGTTTTGTCCTGTATTTTTCAATCTATGCTTGAAATAAATCAATCAATCAATATCGCTACACGTTAGCCACGTTTGCTTACTCCCACCGACAGCGCTACATTCTTTGTTTTTTAAGTTAACAATTCAGACTTTTAGATTTGCAACTTATACTGCTAGTTTGAAATGAAACTTAAAGACGCCCAAACAGCCATAGCATTGAGGGCATTAGTCATCTAGAAGCCAAAGATACTTACCTACAGATTTACCATCAACTTTTGTGTCAGTTTCTAAATCGTTTTTTTTTTTTTTTTTTTTTGTCTGTTTTTGTCCTAAAGCAGCCAATGAAATATTATTTTATTATTAGTCAGCATTATGTGCTTTATTTTTTTGCAAAAAAAAAAAAAAAGTAGTAGGAGCATTAGGATGGTGTCATCGGCATAGAAATGTTCATTTTTGAAGACAACTCTGCTGGTGCTACCTCACCAACAACAAAAATGAATTCTCATGCCACGTTCATGTCCAAGTTCCTCGGCAACAAGCGTTCTAGTGACCACCTCCACTGAATAGTCTATGCGTGTTTTGGACTTTTGTTTTCAAAACTAGCATTCAAGCATCGCCATACAAGTTTTTAAGCCAGGTTCTTTGTACAAAAAGTGCATTAAAAGCTAGACCACTTTGACCAATCAGGGAATTAGATCTGGTAGTGCCAACCGTTTGAAAAGTGATGACGGGGAAAAACATAATGATTGCGATTTTTGTCTGGCCAAAATATTATATCACACATAGTCGTCTATATGTCTGCATAAAGCTATGAAAGGAAAAGCCTGGAGTGAGATTTGCACAGGGTCAACATTTAACTGTGAGTAGTGATGTGAACACCATATGCTAAAAGCACATTCTTGAACATGGATCACATGCCTAGTATAGGAGTGTAAGAAAATATTGATTCAGTGAAATATCGCAATACTTTATGTGCCGATACTTGTATCGATTTAAAATACTGTCCAGGCAATATTGGATTATTTATAAGGAAACATGTAGTTCAGTCTTACTTTTGTTTATTTTTGTTCCTAAATTACCAAAAGAAAAGCACCATGAATTTGCCTGAGTAAAAGCAACTTGTTAATGAGATACAGCTGCAGCGCTTATTGTTCCGATCAATAAATAACATGTATTTTACCATTTTACTTGTGTGAAAAATGCATTAATTTTCAGCTAGTTCTTAAGTCATAATTGGAAAAAAATAGTGAAATATTGTCTGATTCGGTCTTGGGTTATATCATGACATACCATGACACGCGTATTGCAACAATACGTATTACATTGCCAGACTCTTGCCATATACATCCTTAGTGAATAGATGAAATTCACACTTTCAAAAGCCTTGTTGCACCTAAAACAATCTTCTAAATGAAGTCAATTTTATGGTAAATACTCCTCCCTTTCTTGTAAGTTGATGGCTCAAGCGGTCCACCTATAAAGGCAGTTCCAAAGCAACCTTGTTGGTGCCCAACAGATCAGTGGTCATAATAGTTGCCGTTCTTTTCCTCCATCCTTCGGCTCTCCCTCCAGCTGCTCATCTGGAATAAGATTTTTAATGCCAGTTGTTGAGATTCAGCAGACAAAGGCCTCCTTTGGGGAGCTGACACCATTAGAGCTGAGAGCAGTTCCAACCTCGTCTTCGGCTTCTGTGAGTAAAGGAGAGCGGAAAAAAAAAAGAATGGAGAGAGGAGGAGAAGAGGGCAAGTTTAAGCAATGCAAGGTCAAGACTGCAGCACAATTATCCTGGCAGCATTTGCGCCCTTGGAGGCCAAAGCCCCTGATTTCTCCCCCGGCCAAGGTTGCTTGGGCCACCCCCCAAGGCAATTAGCCTCCCAATATCCTCATACCAGTTTTTCATTTACCGCTCATCACCCTCTCCAGACTCCAGCTCCTTCTCTTCTTCCTGAGCTCATATGCTGTGAGCTTGTGGCAATCATTTCTTGGTGTTGTGTTTTCTTTCAGAAACTCTACCAATCAAAACAAATCTGCTTCACGTAAAGCACAATAATATGTTTTCCTGCACACTAACAGAGGAAAAGTGTGAAGGTGTCAGTCACACGTTTGTGTTTATAAATGCAAACAAACAACCGCTCCTTTTTTTAAAACAGAAGTTGCCGTGTATATTTACACCACATAAATTCTGGTAAAATCAGCAAAATATGCAGTAATTATGCAAATTCATGGAAACATGTGGTGACATTGTCTTTAGTGTTGTTAGAAATGTGTGTCTATTTCTATTGTAGACAAGCGGGAACAAAGAGCTCAGTTATGGGTGATGGGAAAACAGATTGCTTCCTACCAACTGTCCCGCCCACAACTGTGATGCTAATTTCTAATGAACTCCTGCAGAAACTATGTCCTATGTTTGGTTGGTTTTGGCTAAAAACGGCCTTATCATGCCTGTACCATCGTATGGGGTCCAGACGACCCACGACTTACAATGACATGTTACCCATCCCATGACAAATGTGGAAGAGTGTGGACAGGATTTCATGTCTGTCATGGACACCAGTGAAATTAAAAAAACCTTGGGGAAAAAAAAAAAGTTTAGCGCGCTGTCTTGTGGGGTCCAAATGACCCCATTCCCAACATCAACATGCCTAGAATAGCACAAGGATTACAACACTACTGGGAACGCCTTTACAGTAGATCAAAGAATGATCAGAGTGGGACTTTAAGTTCAAGGTTAGATACCAACTGGTGGTGATTAAAACTGGGATTACCATTGGAACTCCATAAAATGTCATAAACGAAAGATTTGCACACATACCTGTGTGTGTTTTGTTAGAGATAATTAAGAACTACAGAAATACTGTATGATCATGTGTCTAAATTAATCATACAGCCTAAGGGAGCAGTTTATTTTTTCTGTTTTCATACTTGCATTGCCCCTCTCTGTGAATGATTCCTAGAGTTCTGGAGTAAAATTGTGATACACTTTCTTGGGACATTTTTCTCTTAAACAAAACAAAGGAGTCAGAAATAAGTCCTTCAATGAGTCAGACTTTACTACCTAAAATCACAGTAACTGTTAGCCACGTTAGCTTACTCACACCAGACAGCGCTATACCTTAGCCACATCAGCTTGGTCCCATCCAACATTGCTATACGTTAGCCATGTTAGCTTACTCCCACCGGCATTGCTACCCGTTAGCCATAGCCACATTACCTCACTCACATCCATCATCGCTTTATGTTAGCCACGTTTGCCGACTCACATGTGACAGCGCTGCATGTTAGCCTTGTTAGCTTACTCCCACAGACATTGCTACATGTTTGCCACTTTAGCTTACTCACATCCAATATTGCTACATGTTAGCCATGTCAGCTTACTCCCACTGACATTGCTTCCCGTTAGCCACATTAGCTCACTCACATCTAACACCGCTATATGTTAACCACGTTAGCCGACTCACATCTGACAGCGCTACATGTTAGCCATGTTAGCTTACTCCCACCAACATTGCTACATGTTTGCCACTTTAGCTTACTCACATCCCACATCGCTACACGTTAGCCACGTAAGCCTACTCACTACTGAGCGCTACACATTACCCAAGGCAGGAAGAAAATTGTATTACCGTTTAAAATTATGTTTTTAGAGTTTGTATATATGATGATGGAGGACATTCAGTATTAAAAGAAAATTGGCCAAAATTTTACACCTCTAAGTATTCATTTATTCAAATTATTACAAGCGTAAAAAGTGATCTTAGTTACACAAACACACACACACACACACATATATATAGTCTATATTTATCACACAACTATGGACCATTTCTGCAACAACATATTGGTTGTACAGGATTATTAAATCATATCTCACTTTAGTTGGACAGAGGTCTCAAAGCACCGTGCACTGGACAGTTGACTGTCCGTGTGTCTCATTTAGTACTAGGCTGTAAAACCGGTTGATGAAAATATGTTGCAATCTTCTGTATCAAACATATGTCGAACTAGTACACCACATTATTATATTGCATCAGAACTTGTGAATAAGCAACATATTTTTCATTAAGACTCACAAATTGTCGCACAACATCACCTTACACATGATGTGTAACATCAGTGTAGAAGAAGCTCCCATAAGTCCTATGCAATATCAACATTAAACACTGCCAGGTTCACTTTTAATATACCCGGGAACACTAAATAAACCGGTTATCTAATATAACAAAATGATTTCAAACTGACTTAATATAGAGGCTCTGTAGCTTTACTCCCCTCAAACCCAACCCACACTCATGGTGCTGTTATCAAGCACAATCAAGAACACTCGATAGAAGAAAATGAGAAACACGATAAAGTGAGAAAACTATCAAACTTATTATTCTAAGGAAAAAAAGACGAAAGAGACTGTAAAATCCTCCTCAGTCTCTCAATGCCAGATTTCTCAGTTTAAAATGTAAAACTGTATGTTACACTATTCAACCGAATCATAGGGAAAGTGAACCATTCCGTCCTTAATGCATACCAGTATGTTTAAGTTGAAAGTATCAATTATTATTTATCAATTATTATTCATTTTTTATTACATTACATTATGTTTCTCTTTGTTGTTACTTTTTTATTACCAGACTAAACAGGATTTTTTAATTGATTAATTTCTTTGTTATTGTTTTGTAAAACACAAATCCTATATCGAACCAAAACAAAATTGTGATCAAAAGTTGAGATTTGACCCGATCATGGGCAAAATGAATCGTTGCATCCCTACTAAATACCCACAGTGGGCATTACAACATACTGTTTCATCCACCCATCCATCCATCCATCCATCCATCCGTCTTTTTCCGCTCATCTGGGACTGGGTCATGGGGGCAGCAGTCTAATCAAAGATGCCCAGACTTCCCTCTCCCGGGTCACTTCCTCCATCTCCTCTGGGAGGATACTGATGCGTTCCCAGGCCAGCTGAGAGACATAGTCTCTCTCTAGCGTGTCCTGGGTCTTCCCCAGGGCCTCCGCCCAGTGGGACATGCCCAGAACACCTCTCCAGGGAGGCATCCATGAGGCTTCCAGGCCAGATGCCCGAGCCACCTCAACTGGTTCCTCCGGATGTGGAGGAGAAGCAGCTCTACTCCGAGCTCTCTCCAGGTGACTGAGAGTCTCACTCTATCTCTAAGGGAGCGTCCAGCCACCCTATCGAGAAAGCTCATTTCAGCCACTTGTACTCGGGATCTTTTCTCTCGGTCACGACCCAGAGCTCATGACCATAGGTGAGTACTGGAACGAACATCGACCGGTAAATTGAGAGTTTTGCTTCCTGGCTCAGCTGTCTTTTCACCACAGACCAGAGCAGCGACCGCATAACAGCGGACGCTGCTCCAATCTGCCTGTCAATCTCACACTCTTTCCTCACTCGTGAACAAGACTTCAAGATATTCAAACTCCTCCAACTGAGGCAGGAGCACTCCACCCACCAAGAGAGGGCAAACTACATTTCTCTGGTCAAGAACCATGGCCTAGGACTTAGCGGACCAATACTGTTCCATGAAAAAATATAAGTATTGATGAAAGATGAACAATTCAGAGGGCCTTCAATGCACCAACATTGCACCTATAGTCTAATTAAATTTTAGTATTCATATGTACAAAATGGACATGTTCCTTGTTCTTTAACTGAAACTGCATTTTGTAGAAGTGCTGCATCAAGCATGGTCTGTCAGATCCTCTAATATCATGAACATACTTCTACCTAAACAAATTCACACATGCATGTTGGGTACACATTACAATATTGTGCACAAGGACTTGCAGACAGCGATACCCCAATCCAAACACTTCAGAGTACAGGGATCACAAACATGCAAATGTAGCCATCCAATCGTAAAATCGCGAGTTCTTTGCACTCAAGACTGGATGCTGTCATGTCAAAGGTTGATTCCATTTGCTTTTCATCTTTTTTTTCTTTCCTCTCCAAGACCTGATTTTAGTGCCAATCCAAAGCTCTGGAATCCTCTTATCTTATTTTCTCTCCTCCCCCTTTGCACCACCTTCTCCTGCTCCTTCAACAACTTACATCTCCTGGTCCTAGCAGGAGTGATGGAACTGACAGCAAAGAGGTAGATGTCACACCTAAATACAAAAGTGACACGGAGACCTCCTGCATGGTTTCCATTTTTTTCGCCCCTCTCTTCTCTCCTGAAGGTTTCAGCTATACTTACTTCACAGCTCCCTTTTTTCACAAACTTGTTCAAACTTCTTTTATGAGTGCACAGGAACTCCTTCTACAAGTAACTCTAGCATCGCTCTAGACTTTTGCTGCTCTCCGTGGTCGGAGAAAGTTCTGATAGCTTTTTTACAGCTTCTTTTGACCTCCACCAAGAGGCTTAAAAAACCCACTCTGATGCAAATGGTGCTTTTTAACATGTTCTTGTGGCTGATAAAGAAGCCAAAAATAACAAACATTACGATTAAAAATGCATTTCTGAGTATTTTTTTATTCAAATAGTTGTGAATCAGGAGCAAAAATACGCCGTTGACATGAATAGAGATGGACAAGACGAGGCTGTTACCATAGAATCCAATGAAGTAAAGTCGTTTCAGTCACCATTTTTCCGCGGTACGGATATCACCCAATTTCGCCATTTTGGGACCAAACAATGTTAGCAAGCAGTGATTGGTTCTTAGAATCTGTCAATCAAACGCTTTGAACATTTGAGTTGGGGCCAGCAGACACCACATGCTCTTCCTGAGGCATCTGATTGGCCAGTTTATAATTTGAGTAACTACTGCAAAAGAAAATATATCATGAAAAAAAAATAGTTTTAGCAAGAACATGTTAAAAAGAGACACCAAATCAAGAATGGTTATTCTGACTGTTTATTTTTCAATAGAAGTCTATGGGATTTTGGCTTTCTGGGAGCAGCGGGTACTTCCTGTTTGTGATGCGAGGGGGGGGATGATGATCAGTCTAGTTTTGTCTATGGTCACAATCTCCCTGCTCCACTCCATTCTAATGCATTGACTCAATGACAAACAGATCCATTAATTTCGTAGTTTTCGTCGTCTGAGCTGACATCTGACTCAAAACTGTCGCTATGTTTGCTGCACCAGTAATGTTAGGTGGGGTTGTGAGGGGCTGTAAGTTAGTGGGAGAGAATGCAAACTAAGGGATGATGGGAAATGAGGGTGGGCTTATTCCTTGCCAACAGTCCCACCCACAACTTAGGAGTGAATTTCGAATGAACTGATCAGAATGGTCTTTAAGGAAATCTTACACAATATCTTTGCAGATATTTGGTGTTACCAAAAATACCTGGCTTGTAGTTTAGATACTTGTACACGGATAAACACAAGTAACCATGAGAGACACTACTTTATGTAAATGAGGTTGTTGCTTGAAAACATGTTGCTGTTGGAGCTTTGCATATACATCAACCTCAGTATTGGTGCTACCTTTTCAATATTCCTGACAACTGGTGTAGAGTCCACCACTTGAAGTGCACTTTTACATCTCAACAAACCTGCAACCACACAAACGACACACATTTCTGCACGTGCCCGGATGAATTTGCAACTTTGAACAGAACATGCAGACGGTTCCTCTCCATCTTACACTTTCTCCAGAATTTCCTGGCAGTGTGTGGTGTGCAGGCACGAGATAACGCCCCACAAGTTTTCCAAGGGCAGAATGATAGCTCAGACATCAGAAGGAAGCCGCGTCGCGCCGGAGCTGATTCTCTACATGTGTTGCATCTGCCTTCCATTAAAGAGACCTGAGCGCTCCATCTGTTTCTCCCGGTGTAGCACTCTGCGTCTCTGCCTGCAAACTACCTCCAGACTTACCAGACCTCCCCTCTGTCTCTGCGGCTTCTTCTTCTTTTTTAAATATCTCATTCTTTATGTTTTTTATAAACTCAGTTTGTTGTACAGACAATGTGTTTTAATCCAGATTGGTCTGACATGTTGCTCATGCCTGAAATATCCAAACTTTGACACGTATTAAATAAAAATTTGTCATCACATAACCGTAAATAACGTGCATTCGCATTAGCATAGCATTGTGTTTGTTTCGCTGTGTTGACTTTTCTGGGAATAGAGATTCTTCAGCTGGTTTCACTAAGTCTCTTAAGAGCTTTCTTGGCTCTCTTCTCAGACTAACTAAATCCAGATGAACATCTAAGATATTATTATGAGTCAGTATTATCTTACTCCAGATATGCTGATGTTGGCATAACCTTTATGTTGACTACTGACTGTAGTTGGGTACTTGTACAAAATTGGTAGAGGGGCAGTGCCAGTGCATAAAGAGGTTTTATACCACAATACATGTCACAAAAGCTCAGTTAAATCCTTTGCTTGTGAATAAAAATAACGAATGCACATGTGGTCAAGTGATCCATTTGGTTTGTTTGGGTCTCATATGAATCCAGTTTTCTTCTGTTGTGGAGATCTTGGCCAGATATGAAATCACTGAATCCCTAACTCTCAAAAAGTGGGAGGACGAGCATGCCTGTTAGTTGAAATGCAGCTGGTAAGGTTGGGCTGCAAAAATGCTAAGCTCTGATTTTAATCTGAACCATTAAATAAAAGCAAAACAGGCTTTAAGTGTCTTGAAAACTAACTGAAAAGTTTTAGTGCCCAGAGTTTAAGTAAGTGTTTGGATTGTTTTCTATTTCAATAAACATTGACTTCCTTATGTAAACAAATCACCTAGTGGTTACCTGGGGAACTGACCTGGCTCCAGTAACCTGGAGATTTACCGGTTCAAACACAACTGTATGGTACTTTCATAGACTTCTGGTAATAAAGCACCTATATAAACCTTTGGTTACAACAGCCTGCCTCCAACATGTATCAGTGAAATTTTCTTTACCACAAATGTCGTATTTATGTAAGATATTCGTAGAGTCTGTGTGAGCCTTTCAGATTTTGGCCCTATAAGGCTCACATAAAAGCATTATTAAAAAAACAAACAAACGAACACAGTGCACCTTAAATGAGTGCCTTATTTGTGAATTAATTCTATTTTGTTTTAAAAATATGGAAGTCTTTTTGTTTTTACAAGTCTCAAAAAATGTGGTTGTTCTTGTGAATACGTCAACATGACTTGTGCTGGACTGTGTTTTTTTTTTACGTGTTACTGGCAATGCTAGTAAATAGCATTGTTATGGTAATGTTTATTTTAGTGGTATTATTCTGTTTTTTTTTTGTTGTTTTTTTACGTGTTCCAAACAAGTTTAGTTGTAAATGTGGATATGCTAACACGGCTAACGTTTATTGTGTTTGACTGTGGTATTTTATGTATTAATAACAAGGTTAGTAATTTGAATTGTTATAATAACATTTATTTTAGCTGTATCAGTTTTTTTTTCTTTTTTTTACTAATTCCACACACGTTTGTGTGTTATTGGAAATATGCTAACATTATTGTACATACATTTATTGTATTGGACTGTGGAATTTTTTTGGTGGTGCTAACAAGGTTGGTAATTAGCGTTATTATGGTAACACACGTTTTATTGCTATCAGTCTGTTTTGTTATTTTTTTTGTTTTGTTTTTTTATGTTCCAAACAAGTTTGAATATTATTGTGTATACGCCAACATGGCAACTGTAGCGGTGTCAGACTGTGCTCTTTATACGTAATCGGACTCTGGTTTTCTTGACGTGTTACTTAAAAGGTTAGATGTTCGTAAAGTCACAGTAATTTTTTTTTTTTTTTGTGGGATCGATTTGTTTTTATGTGTTCAGACAAGGTTGAGAGTGACCGTCATCGTGTTTAAACTAACGTGGTGTTGATAACATGTAGTGTGTTACAAACAAGTTCCAGAGTTACTGTGAATTAACAAAGTCTGCCTAATATATAGCAACATTTTTAAAATGGACCATTCATTGATGGTGCACCTTATCGTTCGGTGAAATATGTTATATTTCCACTTATATTTTACCATTTCGTTTTGCCATTTTTTTAAGTCACACTATAGTGGTTCATCTGATTTTTGAGTAAATGCCACGTCTAAAAGCTGTCATTAACTGGCTCTATTTTATCATTCCTTGGCCATATGGACCCCAGAAACATAAACCCAGAGGAGTAGAGGTGGTTGCCAAGAAAACAACTTAAGGGAATTCAAATAAACAATAATTTAATAAGAAACAGGCTGGCTTGATCTCTGTAATACTGCTGCTAACTGTTACCATCACTATAATGGCTGAAACCCCATGTGGATTTGTGTTAGAGTGGGAGTTAGCTGTAAAGATACTTCCATGGATGAATACACGTAGAAGCACCTGAAATAAAATCTTTTGACCTTTTTTAAAAAGTGACAAAAACAGCCTTAGTTTAGGAAATTTTTTTGTATTCAAAAACACAGAAAGGTGTTGATTTGCACCAAAAAAGAAAAAAAAATAAAAGTGCAGTGCAACACTATTTGAGGTGTGATATTTGTAGCTGTTCCGGTTTGGTGGCTTGAATAGTTGTCGACGGCGACCACTTTGCAATCTCACACTGAAACTCATCAAACTTAAAAAAATAAAAGTTTTTTCCTTGACGTTACCATTGATGTCTCACACCCTTACCCGATTAAAGAATGTGGTCTTTAAGTAAAGTCAGACTGCTCATGTGCTACCATTTTTTTAATCACTTGCTCATTTCCTTTACCACATAATCTCATCTACAGTGTTTTTAATTATGCTGTGGTGAATGATGGCTTGTTTTAAGGTTTGTGTGTGTGCGCGCGCGTGTGTCGAACTTGTTAAAAGAAGTCTTTTTGCAGCACGTATGTGGGCTTTAGCTGATAATTATTGCAGATTACATTAGAGGAAATTAAACATTTCTTGAAGTACGTGCGAGGGTGACGGAGGTATCAAGTGCAGACCGAGGAGTATGTGTGAATGTTGCACGTTCAGAAATGCCTTTTTTTTAATTCACTATTATAATCATTTTTAAGTGCTAGAAAATAATTAGTTGTGTTGGAACATTTCATCAGAACGGACTTTTTTCTGCATGCATCAGTGGGTAAACAATCTCTACGATGACAGCTTATCAAAATAAAAGCCTCACAAAAATGTATGTGGACTGAAATTGAAAACTGTCATTTTAAAAGAAAAAAAATATTTTCTATTGCCAACAGGCTCTTATTTTAGTGTATTTGTGGTCAGTAATTTATTTCATGATCTGGAAGGATTCACATCTGGAGGTGTTCATTATTTATATGCAGCAGCACTTCTTTGATGTTTGGCCAATTTGTGAGTTCAAGTGAGGAAAATCTGTGCACAGCCAGACTTTCTGTGATTTCGACATCTGTCTGGACCGCTGATCTCTCCCTCCAACAGACTGTTATCAGCTGATAAGAGTGTTTACGCCAGCCATATCTCTGTTCATTTAAGGGTTATGGAGTTGAGAGTCATAAATGATAAGTCCCTCTTGCATGAAACTGTTGCAGAAGTTGAGATAAATGCAGCATTCCTGCTTCTTTACTGCGTAACGTGATGACCAGTATCAAAAAGAACATGATATCAATCACTTTAAGACTTATCCAGTTAATGGCTTGATTAACATATTACTGAATATATTTATGAAGTTTAAAAATAGAAAGTAGGTCAAACTAAAACAGGTATTATTGTGGTATTATTGATACTTTTAATTTGGTGATTCATCTATTAGGTTTACTTCATCAAAGCTAAACCTAGACACTCAACATGTAACTTAAATACTTAAGTATTAAATGCTTGAATACTTATAATAAAAAGGTCATCCAGTCATGAAATAATCAATATTTTTTTGCAATTTTCAACTTAAAAACACAATAATAGTCAACTGAGAACTCGATAGTAAATGCTTTTTTTTGTCTGTGTTTCCTAATCTAAATGCCTACATGTCAGTTTGTCAGTAGCATTCATCACGTACTCCAGTACGTGTAGTAGTTGCTTCACTCAGACTTTGGACGTTTCATTTTTTTCTAAAGCTGAAATGGACTTTGATTTTCAAATAATCGTGTGAGTTGAAAAAAACATGAGCCAAAATCAACCTCCAGGGGTAGTTTTCCAAATGCCATCCCTGAGTCTTTTAGATGTTAATGCATCTGTTTATCTTCTGAACCTGTTTAATCCCGTTCAGGGTCATAGGCTGCTGGAGCCAAACCAGCTAGTACTGGGCGAAGGCAGGGTACACCCGGGACCAACAGATTCTCACTCCCAATTAAGGACCCCTCGGCGTCAAAAATTGACGTTTTGGGTGTCCCTAACTCGTCGTTTTTGACGTCCTGGCTGTTCCAAGTAAAGATCCCAACCTCTGGGCCATAAACCAGAAACGGTACAGTACACAAATGTGGAGGGCAGCGGTACCCCATAATAAGGAAAACTGACTTCTTACCTGCCTTGCAAACAGATGACTTCAAAACGTTAAAGGACAAAATCCATTGGTCCAACCGCACCGCATCCTCCATGCTGGACCACTGGCTCCAGCATCTAAACTAACCCCTTCCAGGTGACCCCTCTTCCTAACCTTAACCCCAGGGCCCTGACTAGCAGGCCTGACCTTAAGCCCTAACCCAGTACCGGTACCCTAACCATAACCCATTACCGGTTCACGTCCGGTACTGGTTGCTTCTTCTTCTCCCAGGTTGGGTCGGTAAAGCATCTGGTACCGTGTCTGATGCTGGATTAGGGCTAGGGTTAGGATTAGCCCCCTGTAACTTTTGAAAGGAAGGTCACAGTGACTTGAAACCAAGTCCAACCCCCTCCATACCACAGAGTAAGGTGGTGTCCACACCACGCTAGAACTTCCGATTCTGGACATATGGCCACTTTTTGGGTACTTCGCATGTGTAACTTTTGAACAGAAGGTCATAGTGTGGTGCAGATACTTCCAACATGTTCAGCGTGACCAAATCATAGGGATGGAAGTAGTTTCCAAGTCTCTAAGACCTTCCATTAATAAGTTATAAGCGAAAAACGAGAGTACAAGTCCCTGGTTCAAGTTCAAGTTTTGACCTGAAATTGTCTCCAGAGAAACCACATAGGAGGCCCGCTTCAGGCCATTTGGAGTCGGCTGGTAGGGGTTTGTTGTGAAGTTTTTTGAAAGTGCCAAGTACCATGTGTGGACTTGGTGTTTTTGGTTAAGTTTAGGGTCTGTTAGGGTTAGGGTACCAATACCAGCCTCATCCTGATAACCAGTCCACATGCGGTACCGCATCCAATACTGCATCTGGTACCGCATCCCGAGGTTTGACGAACAGCCAACAGGTCAAAAAATATCAAGTTGGGGTCACCCAAAACCTTAAAAAGTGACGTGGATGGGTCCTTAATCAAACGGTGATATGTGACGACATAGGAATGAGAATGTGTTGATTGGACAGGTCTCCAGCCTGTTGCATGGCTTAGATCCTAACACAAAACAAATATTAAACCTGGTTTTGTTAATCCTTGGATCAAGTCGCAGATGCTCTTAGAAATACCGTAACTGTTCGACCGTTTATCAACGTGAATCCGTAGATTCTAACACGGAAAAAACTTGCACCGATATGCAACACTTGACACTAGTAAAAGGCTCTTCTCCCTGACAGAATTAACTTATTTACATTGATTCAGGAAGCACTTCAGTACTGTTGCATATCAAAGCAAGACTGCTTCTCTCTTCCTCAGAATCTGCTAGCATAAAGTTGATGAGTTACGGTAGTCGAAAGAATGTTAAATGGTTAAAATGCAATTTTTTCATTTGCTTTTGAAAGTAAGAAAAAATCCTGCATTCACTGCATTGCCCCGACTTTCCCCTCTGAAGCGTCATTAGCATTTTGTCATGATTGAGCTAATTGCTCTCGGTTGCATTAAGGGGTTGCCTCGGAGTGGAGAGGGAGAGGAGAGGTCCTGGGGGCTTCCAGCGTAAGGTCTTGAGCTTATCAGTGCAGAACAGATACTGTCCTTCTGGTTCCAGCTGACAGGTGAGGGGTGTGTGTGCGGGTTTGTGTGTTGTGTTAGTTGCAGTTGTCAGCTGACCCCCTGGGATAGGGTGATGAGGGATGGTTTTGTATTTGGGAGCAGGTGCGCCTCCCCTTCCCCCTTGTTTCCTTACTCCCTCTGAAGGCATATGGTGGGAGTGATTGGAGAGACCTACGGCCTGCAGGGAGTTCTCCACCTCCCCAGTTCATCTGTTGTAGATGACGCCCCGTGGGACTCTCTGGTTCTCCTGAGGTCCACGTTGGCTGTGAATCAGTCCGTCGCTTTCAGCTTGACTTCTTTGTTGAGTGGTCACGGCAGAAACCCTGTTGGCGTCACACACTGCGGCATTTTATGAGTTTTGTGTGGAGCACAAATGCCAAATGGCTTGTAGGTCACACCCACTAATTTGTCTGCAGCACACCTCATTTGTACGCAGTGTTGCTTTTTAATCTGCAGACTCTTGTCCCGAGCCGCTGTCATCGCTTGGAATGCAAACTCCATCATGCTGGGATTTTGCAGGCTTCTTTTTGTAAGCTGCCTTAAATATTGTATGCAGCTCCTACTGCATAAGGGGAGAGTATAGCGTAAACAATTTAGGCATTTTACAATATGTGTAACCCTTTTTATGTGGCCATTTATTATTTGGTAAGATATACTGTATGAATAATGTATGATTAAAAGGCGTAATGGATACACCGGGACTCGTCAAAATAAAAACAAGAATCCATTTGCTTCCCCTGTTGTAAATCCACTTGCTTGTCCTTGGGATAATTTCCAACCTGGGTATAAATCTTGATAGAGATTTCTGGAAAGTGTCTGAAGTGAGAATGGTAGAAGAAGAAGCAGGAGGAGAAAACCAAAATAACAAAACAATTACAGACAGGAAAACGTTTTACCCTAATACATACCATATTTATAGTAGTAGAGCTCAATTAAAACCCTCTTTTATTTCAAAAAACAACAGTTCGCCTTATATATAAATAATTCTGGTTGTGTTTATTGATGTTGAGGCGATTTTGAGAGTTACTGTACACAGTGCTCTGTCACTGTTTTTTAACGAATTGCAAACAAGTTTGGGTGTTACTGTAAATACGCTAACGTGGCTGACGTTTATTGTATCGAACCATGTTCTTTTGTTACTATCAAGGTATTTGGTGTTTTTGCAGGGTCAGTGTTTTTAGGTTTTTTTTACATGTTTTTTATAAGTTCGACTGTTAATGTGAACACACTAACATGTCTAGCTGTGTTGGACTGTATTTTCTTTTTTTTTTTTTTTTTTTTTTTTACATAGGCTAGGAGTTAGCATAGCCATAGTAACGTTAGCTTTATTATTATGTTTTTTTTTTTTTTAAACTAATTGAAAATCAGTTTGGGCGTTATTAAAAATATGCTAACGCAGCTAACATGTAGCATTGTCCTGTGTTTTTTTATTTGTTACTAACAAGGTTGGGACTTATTCTAGTTACAGTAACTTTTGTTTTAGCGGTAACAGTATATTTACGTGTTAGAAATAGGATTTAGAAGTTTTGTTAATATGCTAACACAGCTAATTTGTTGCATATTATAGACAAGTTCTGGAGTTCATGCTAAAAACTTTGTGAATTAACTCTTTAATATAAATGCACAGCAAATAAAGTCTGATTGACAGACTTATGTCTGAAGTTTTTAATTCGCTTTATAGTTTGGTGGACCTTATAAATGACATAAGTTTGACTTTAGACCACTCTTTGACGATGCATCATATACTCTGGTGCGGCATATAGTGCAGAAAATACGTTACTTTCTTCACCCTACTTCCTCAGACTACGCGGCTCTGCTGTCTCTCGCCATTTTATAGCTCCTTCCCCCTGCCTCCCAGCAGCTGCCACTTCTGCGCCTGAAGAAAAATGAAGGCAGATGAATCAATTTGGCCTGTGGCCCTAAAGTGCACTTGTCTGTGGCTCAGCCTGGGCGTGGGGGATAATGAGCCGATAGATTGAACTGGTGCCGCAGACCGGCACTTAGCGCCAAGGTGCCTCCGTCTGCCACACCGCTGGGCTGCCCTCGCACACACACACACACACACACACACACACAGTCGTCGCAGACGTCTCCCTGAGCAGCGGTAGCAGGTTGTTGCTGGGTTAATAAGGGTGAGGCTCCTTTGCGCAGGACACTTTTCAGAACAAATTAAAGGAATGATCTGTATCCGTCATCTTCAGCCTTCCTTCTCTTTATTTCTCCTTGTCATCTGCCTCGGAGGCCCGGAGAGGAGCATCACGGTGCGCCTCAGAAGAGCAACAAGATGGTGAGAGAGGAGTGAGAGGGTGGTGGGCAGGGGCCAAGATTCCAGAGTAATGAGGATTTGGACAACGCTTCATCAGATCCTCCTGTGACACTAATAACAGGTGATGGCAGGCCACCAAGAGACAAGGCGGAGGGACAGAAGTGGAAAAGTGAGGTCAGAATTAACAGCCTTTTACATCCAGAGGTGGGAGGCTGCTCAACTGCCTCCTCCCTCTTTCCCCTGCACAGGTGATGAAAAAAGGAAGACCAAAAGAGCAAGAAAACAAAGCCGCACCTCCAAGCACCGAATCAGCTCACTGCCAAATTACTGAGCAGAGACGGATGCTGCAAGAGCAGAGAAACAGGAAATAGAAAATAGAAGTTATCATGATCTGATGGCAAATGTCTGCCCTCTGTCTGTGCCTCAACTACATCAAGGGTCTGTGTGATTTAACCCAGGGTTAAAGTAGTACAAATGAGTGGGGCTCAGTCAGTATTACACAACCAGGGGGAGAAATTAAGATGCTGGAGGGTCCTTTGAAGATAATTAAAGAGCACAGAGCGGCAGCCTCCAGAGACGGACTGCAGACATGTTCAATACCGAGACTAATGGAGCTAATTTCCAGTACATTATTCATGTAAAACACAAGCCCTTACTTAGATGTGCCTTTTTTTTTCTATTTGCCTTCTTAAGTTTCACCCCAATCCCCCAAATCTACACACAAGGCACTGACATTCTCCTACTGCTTTAACCTGAACCAATTTAATGCTGCTAAACCTTAAGAACTTTTAGAGAAAGCTGTTAATGCTAGCTTTTCACAAACCTTGTGGGCTCGTGTGTGACAAAACAATCTCTGCAGACTAACCTATACTAGCAGTTGCAGTCAACTGTTTGACCACACAAATGGATTGTGTCATCCCCAAGCTGACAAAAGTGTACTTTTAACTAGGCTTGCATAATAAATTAAAAATAAAATGAAAATACATTGAAAATGTATTGTCATCGCAATAGCATTTACAATACACCTATCGCGCAAACTGCGATAAATGGTAAATGTTTACTCACATGGTAAACAATCTAATGTTAGCTTAAGGTATTTTACAAATCAAATAAAACCCTTTACACACATTTGTTAGATAAGTGCCTCCTACGTAGACAAGGACCTTTGGCTTAAGTGAGTTTCCTCCGTAGGGTAGCCGGGTACTCCTATAGAGATAGGGTGAGAAGCTCAGTCACCCGGAGGGAGCTCGGAGTAGAGCCGCTTCTCTTCCACAGGAGGCCCCGGGGAAGGCCCAGGACACGGTGGAGAGAGTTGGTCTCTCGACCGGCCTGGGAATGCCACTGGGTCTCCCAGAGGAGGTGGAGGAAGTGACCTGGGAGAGGGAAGTCTGGACATCTTTGCTAAACTGCTGCCCCCAAGACCTTGTCCTGGATGAGCAGAAGAAGATGGATGGATTGATGGATGGATGTTGCAAGGATATGGAAATTGTGTTTTATCTTGTTTTATGTATTGCAAGTCAAATTGTCCTTGGCTTCTGAGTGGCTCATGCAGGACTGGCGCATGTGAAACCAAGATTTGTTTCCTAAGGGGGGCAATGAGCTTTTTCCAGTGTGGGTCATTAGGGAAGACCCTTAACACTGCTGCCTAACTATGCATCCACAAGGGGGTCCCAAGTCTAGGTCGCCCTGCACCAGTCCCCAGCCTGGATAAAATACAGTGTTGTGTCAGGAAGGGCATCCGGCACAAAACTCTCTGCCAAACCAAATCTGTGGATCAAGGAGGAGCTGGTTCACTGTGGCAACCCCGAACAGGATATGCCAAAACGTGCAGACATTGCAAGTCATATCGTCATCACAATACTGATTACAAATATCACACATCGCAAGCTTTCCTCATTTTGTGCAGCCCTAGTAACGTTAATTAGTAGACACAGAAAAAAAAACACTTCAAAGGTGTTCAATAAAGAGCCAAAGGCCAATTAAACACTTGTATAGACAGGAAATGAACCTCTGCCTTAATCACAGGAGTCACAGTTGCCAGTCTTTTGTCAGAGTTGGTGAATTCCCGCCTAAATCAATTGCTGTTCTGTCCCTTTGAACAGCAGCTTGGGAACTGGTCCTTACACACTGCATCATCAACCCAGGTACCTAATTAGAAGCTGTGCTCTGATCAATTGCCAAATTGATTAGAGACTGAGTAATGTAGCCTGCGGGCCCTGGAGAGTGTGGAAACACTCCGTGTGCCTTCAGGAATTTGTCAGCCGTCCGGCGCTGTGTAAACAAAGTGATCAGCGGCAGCACTTGATGGCAATGTGACACCCACTGTATCTCAGCCTCGGTCTCTGCCTCTGTCCGCCTAAGAGGGTTTCTGTTTCTGGAGAAATCCAAAGGGCCACAATCTATTTTCGGATTGGGAGAGTGGTTATTCTGACATGTAGTTGAGGGGAAAACAAGAGGCAAAGGGAAAGAAGTCTACAGGTGGAAGTCAGACCTGATTAGGCCCACCTGCCAGGTCTCTCTTTCTTCCATCACTACACCCTGATTGCTAGGCACCCAGTAAGCCCTACCACTACCGTTTTCTGCCCATTCCACCCAACACCTTTTCTGTCACTGTTGACCCCAGTATACTTTTACCAACCTCTAGCCAATCAGCATGCTCACTTTGCCGACTGCAGGGTAATTAAAAGGGAATTCTGTCTACTTAGCATGTGAGCTGGCGGGCGTGAGGGCAGACAAACACTCTCTCTGCTGCCCTGGCTCCCTCCTTCTCCCAGCCAGGTGGTAGCATACAAAACCTGTCAGATTAGCTGATGACCCTTTTAATTCTAGCCCAGCCGGGGGCCATAATTGATATTTACCAGGAAAGGTTAATTGTAGCAGTGATCTGCTTAAATTACAGTGGAGATCAGGAGACCAGGGCCAGACAACACACTTGCCACCGGGGGAGCCACGACACGCTCTCTGCTAGTCAAATGGATTGCACCCTGCGGCCATCGCCGCTGTACTCCAAGGTGGGGGAAGTAGGATAAGACGTTTGATTGGCTACTTCACCATAGAGTCCTCCTTGCTGAGTTCACCAACCCTCCGTCTGGCTGGGAATTAGGATGTGCACCAACTGTGCTACTTGATTGCCTGCAATAAAGCAAACCATCCAAGTTGGCAGGAGGGTTACTATAATGTCAGGCACAGATCCATCATACGTTCACAGTTAAATTAATCCATCTAAATATAAAAAGAAAACTCATTAACTGGCATTCGATAGCAGTAAGTCAATTGATGAAAGTTCAAATCAAAAAGATTTTTTAAAATGCGTCATTTTTATATGTTGCGATACAGGAGCTTTTGGCCAAAGCCAAGAGAGTGGTACTTGTCTCCAAGTTACTAGTTTATGATTGACTGCCAAAGACATACTCAACACCACACAGTTCTACAACTGTTGCAAAACCCAATTCAAATCTTACCCTGCCTATGAGGGGTCAGATCCCTTCTGGATTGGTACCCCATCAAATATTTCAGTTTCTCAAATAACCACTGAACGCATATTAAAAGGCAGAAAATGTCCTTTGATTATAAGCAACTACCATCAAAATAGTTAATTTTATATAAAAAAATCAACAAATTTATGATCTACTTGACGTTTCTTCTGTACTTTCTATTTCTGACAAATGTAAGGTGGTGATATTTATTTATTTATTTTCAATCATCTTTTTTTTTCTTTATTAGGCATGATGAGTGGCTTCTTTTATGATTGATAGGTGGGTGGACACAACAAAACTCTCTCTTTCTTTGTTCAGTCCAATCACCCAATTCTGGAACATGGTTGAGGTTGGTACAGAGGAAATGTATTGTCAGTGGTCTACAGCCAATCAAAATGCAGAACACAGTGTGCTGTTAAAAAACAAACATGCAAAATTGCACTGCGGTATAGCAAAGTACTTTTAATGTAAACATTCTTAGGATAACACAAGGGTTTACTGCAGTAATGCCTAATTTATCTTGTCATAGCTGCATACGTTGTTCTATTGTAAGTCAATTTTTTAATCATCAATCACTTTCTATCCATTACAATTACATGAAGTGTATTTTTCTGACTATAAGTTGCACTTCTGGGAGAAATTTATTTAGCAAAATATGGGAATAAAAATGGAAAATCCATCTTGAAAGGCAATTCATAATAATGGAACAGACAACAATACTGGACTGAATATATGCACGCTTCACAATACGATACGCGATACATGGCTCACGATATCGATGATATTGCAACACTGTGATAATTGGTAAAAAAAATCATCCCTAATAACTCACAATATAAAGAAGAAGACATATGTTTTAGGAAAATATATCCCTATTAATTTTTTTAGCTTAAACACAATCATTGTAAACAACTTGTTTTTTATTTTGTGCAACAAATAATAGACACTTTTTTACAACATTGCTGAAATCAGTCACACAATGTCTTTGAAAAGCATCGACACTAATTGAATTTGAATTATCTGTAAAATTCAGTGTTAACAATTGTAAACACGAACAGCAGTGCAAAATTAGTGCAAAATTGTTGTAAACAACAAACGAAAAAATTCAAATAGCTGGCAGTCTTGCAAAGAGCCCCCCTATACCTCCAAAGGAACGTCTCACCAAAAGACGATGAATATAAAAGATTGGTACTCGGTGAGAATCCATTAAGAATCAATCGTCGGACTGTCGCGATATATCTTAATATTGATATTTTGGCACATCGGTATTCACCACCATATCACATTGATGCTTATTTACTTTTAAATTTCACTTTAGAACAAATCCATCAAACCTGACGTAAGACTTAGTGACGCTTCTTTCTCTGTGTTCCTGTCAGTATCAAATACTGACACACACAGCTACAGCACCCTCTGGTGGTTGATGCTTTCTTTTTTAATTGCATATAAGTGGCAACCCCAACCAAACTATGCAAAAAAAAGTTACTTACACACCGAAACGTACGATGATGTCAGGAGAAGTACAAAAATCAAAATTTTGGTTAAGACTAATAAACAGTTGCAAAGACATTTTTTTAATTATAACATAATTTTTCTAATGACAGTGGCATCTTGTCTTGTGTGTGTTTCAGATCAAACCTTTGGCCGTCCGTCCAGTCAAAGTCAGTGAGGACGACGCGCTGCAGGAGCTCAGTCGGCCACACAGGAGCAACTCGAAGGAGCAGCTCAGTGAGGTGAGTCCATCAGCACGACCTCTCCCCTTTACTCAGACCTCCTGAAGAGAACCATTTTAACAGCTCGAGCATGGAGCCCCTGACAGGTTACAGCAGCACAGACACCGAGATCAGAGAGGAGCTGGTGCACTTAAGCTCCTGCTGCCCCCCTGCTCATGTCTCGTAAAGCTTCTGGACATTGAAAAAAAAAAAAAAAAGCGGGGCATGCAGGAAACGATTAAGCCGGTCACACAGCATCAACTAGTCAGCCTAGCATTACTTAAAGCATGATGCGGTTAAACGTAGTCGTGACCTAACGTTGTTCAGCCAGGTGTGGCCTGACCTTGCCAACCCTAGAATGGAACGAGTTAAAGAAATTGTTCCAATTACCGCTTCACCGGCATCCATATGCCAGCCCATTTAGTTAGATGAGTGTGTGGCAAAGCAAAATGGAAGCCAGGCGTCAGTTCAGCATAAGGGATAAAATAATGCAATTTAGATACAGGGAAAGTAATGAGAATTTATGCAAAATCCCGAGCGGCTCATTTTAAATGAATGTAGAAATATTCTTCGATACTAATGCCTGTCAAGCAGGCCTCCCAAACCGAACTAAATTCAATCAGACTGTTCATTTAGCTGACGAAAGCAGGAGGGAAGAAAAGAGGGAGAGAAGAGAGGCAGGGAAATATGCAGCTTCCTTTTCCATCAGGGGGGAAAATGATGGAAAGAAAAAAGATTTTAATGAACTTATTAAATTCATTGTCTGAAGCTTTTCAGCATTCCAAAAGAAAATCCAGCCTGACGAGGGGGAAAAAAAAATCACCCTGCCTAATTTTTTTCCCTTATTTTCACTTCCTTTTTTTCTTGCTGCTCAGCTGCTCGTGTTCACCCCCCACCCCCCATACCCGCTTTGCCTTCTCCTCATACTATTTTTCCTGAATTTGTGTAAAAGGCTGTCTTTTAATGAAAAAGTCAGGAGGAAGAGGCGGGCTTGTCAGATAAAAGACCAATGCTTGTTGACAGCTCTGACAGGGATATACGACAAGCACTAAGAAGGAGGGGGCGCGGATGAAGGGGGTGGGTGGTGGTGGAGGCGGTGGCAGTAGTGGTCGGACGGGAAGGGGGGGTACTGTTTAAAATCGCACGCAGTAATTGCCAGCAGTGTAAGATGTGGCATCCCCTTCTAATCTGCTGCTAAAAAAATGGTGTATAGTAGGGCTGCACGATACGAGGAAAAATTATCGCGATATGCAGCATTAGTCATCGATATTGCGATGACGATGCGAATTGCGATAGACGTACAAAAAGCGAAACAGAAATCTACTAATACATCACTTTAATTTCACTGCAACCCTTTTATTTTTGAATAAAAGTAAAAATAACTTATAGTCCCACTCTGATCATCTTTTGATCTATTGTAAAATCGTTAGTATTTATTTATGATTATGCTGTTTTTAGGTAAAAAAAAAAAAAATTTATATATATATATATATATATATAT
>NC_050520.1:27967298-27999559 GCF_002922805.2 Oryzias melastigma
TATATATATATATATATATATATATATATATATATATATATATATATATATATATATATAATTTCCTTGGAGCTGGAGTCCATTAAGAATTTGCCTCCCAATCCCATTATCCATTTGTTTACACTCTCTCACTCTAGCTTACAGCCCCTCACACCCCCAACCTAACATTATCGGTGCAACAAAAATCCCGAGCACTACTGGAGCTTTCCAGATGAAGAAAACAAAGATGCGGATCTAGTCGTCTACAAGTGAATGCATCGGAAAGGTGTGGAGCAGGTAGCTTGTAGCCCGCCTATTCCCAGCAGCAAGGCCAAGTAGCCCCCATATGGTTTAAAAGTGGTAAAAATCTGGGGCCCCATTTGGGTTTGTCCGTGGTGACCCTACCTGTTTGCCCACATTGGCTCAAGTGGGCACTCAATGGGCTGGCTCGCTACACTATCCAGTGGACAATGTAGCATGCTAGAGACTGGCACCCTTATGGAAATGTTGGACAAACCCAATTGGGGTCACATTTTCTGCCCACTTTTAAACCATAATGGGCCCACGTAGCTGTGCTGGCTGGGTTGTAGTTTCTACGTCACAACTACAAACTCTTCTTCAAATTACTTTTTTCGTCTGCTCCTGATTCACATTGTTTTCTTTATATGCGTCCTCAATCACAGTACAAGAACATACTAAAAACACCAAAAATGCAAATGTTTAAATCAGAGTGGCTCTTTAAATTATACTCCAAATGACCCATGTCAACATAGGAAGAAGGTCTCTAGCATAAAACAGGTTAATCCGATTGGTCAAATGCTTAAAGTTCTCTATTTTTTTCTTAAATATTTCAAGACATAAGATTGTTTTAGTATGTTTAAACGTTTAAGGTAGCCATGTATTACAATTTACGTAGCCTTTTGCGATATGTATTGCGCATTGAACAGGCTGATATTGTAATGTCGATACATTTGCCACGTATTGTGCAACCCTAGTACACAGACGCGGAAGGTCGTAGCAACACCATCTATAGCAACTTTGTTGCTTGACCAGACACTGAGGAATACAACACACTCTCATCCCCAAGTCATCACATATTGACAACTTGGGGATCACTTTTTGACGCTTTGAGTGTCCCCAACTCGTCATTTTTTTGACCTCCTGGCTGTTGTAAAACGCTGTACCAGATGCGCACTAGTCCTCGGGATGTGACCAGTACTGGTACCCTAACCTTAACCTGGTACTAGTTCACGTCCGGTACCGCGTCCTGCTTGCACCCGGTACCGCATCTGGTCTGATATCGGAAAAACGACACGTTGGGGACAACCAAAATGTCAAAAACTGATGTGGAGGGGTCAGTATTTGACAACTTGGGAGTTTGAATGTTTTGGAGGTATCAGTTTGTGACATGCCAAAGTAAGCAGAATACTTGTTTGACAGAGTATTTGAATTTTTCTTGAGCAGTCAACAAAATACCAGGACTTGCTTGCTTTTTTGATACATTAACCACCACAAAAGCCCAAACCTGCAGGTGAACAGGTGCAAGAATGGTGGCTACACCAAAAAAATCTATCTATCGTTTTTTTTCAACCCCCTTCATTAGACTTTTCTGCCTCTGCCTGTCTTTGCTTTTGTCTAACTCTGGCTGTGCTGGACTCAGCAGGGCCCTCAATCTGACACCCACCCGAATCCCTCCCTATCATGGTGTGATATGCTCTCCTATATCTTTCTCGTTCAGCTCTGTGGAATCTTCACCACCACCACCACGCTGAAAGCATCACTAATTTTCATAAAACGTGCTTCACCACATCAAAAGGGCTTCCCAGCTTTAAGAGCTCTCAACTAATGACGCCACGTCGGCAATGAGTAAAATGGATTTCTCTTGTCTTTCCACCAAAGGAAATGGAGACAAATGCGGACGCTCCCGCCTTCCCGCCTGTAAAAACAGTCATGCATCAATTTGAGCGCAGAGGAAAAAAAAAATTCAGGCCATGTTGTTCGTTCATCACCGTGGTGGGGTGTTGATTATTTTGTTTTGACTGTGTATGGGTATCTGCAGTGCAGCGTGACTCTAGCAGAAAGCCAAAACAGACACTTGATTAATGTGGAGAGGTGCTGTTGCGCATTCCATCTGTGACCAGAGTCGGGGAGGGCGGCAGTCGGGGAGGTGCTGTCAGGGATCTCTAAGACCATCTTTGACTCATCAATATCCACCCATGTGTATCCGAACCACCCACCTACCTAGTCCTCCTGCCACTGAGGGCATACATCTTTGCATCCAGCCCTTCATCATGGTCCTCTAAGCTCTCGCGTCCCCGCCTCTTGGCTTCCCTACAGTGACCAAAACCAATAGTCTGGATATAGTCTTTTTTTTCGCTAAGTGTGAAGGAGAGGGAAAAGGGAGATGGGATTAAAGGGTGGATTTAGCAACATTTTTCTTCTCCGGGGCTGTTTAGTTAACCCTTAAATTCCCCCAGAATCTGTGCCGTCCTTCTCGCCACCACCAAGCACCATAACCACCACCACCCGTATCCACGCACTTGTCCACCACCCTCCCCCATTCCCTCTTTAGGGCGGGTTCCTAAATCCTTTTGAAGTCCTAGGCACTGCAGAAATCCATTGAGAGCCATGTATAATGGCTTTTAAGAGAGAGTGTTTAGCTGCATGCAGACCCTATGGCTTCTGAACCACTGGCATTTTAATGGATCCCCTCTTTCCCTACTCTTTTTTTTACCCCCTTCACCAGCACTAAATCCAATGGATTGTCGCTCATTATCATTTAAATAAGCCTCTCTTTCTACTCAGAATGCTCCAAGTTGAATGAACTCTATATAGTAAGACTAATTCCAAATGGCCTTGGCCTCTCTCCACCTATGTGCATAAGCACACAAACACATTGAAATGCCCGTTACAACATACACACACACACACACACACACACACATTTTCTCCCTGAAAATGCACTTTTGGCACTTTTATACCAGCGGATTTCTGCCTTGTGTGCAGTTGCCGAGTGCCCTGCCCTCCTCTTTGGAGTCCTCTGTGGTGGTAGCAGCGAGGGGAGCAGGGAGGTTAAGAAGAGTGGGAATAGCCTTTTGATTCCCACAGCGCTTGCTTTCCGGTTCGCGGCGGGACTTCTCCCTAATCGTCACCACAGGAGTCGTCCTGTGAATCAGAGGGGCACACAAGCGTTGATGAGGGCTGATGCCTGGAGCAGGTGTGGGAGAGTGCTCCTGGGGCACCGGGAGGGTGCAAAACAAGGAATTCAGTGGCAGTAAAGGTGTGGGGAAGGTCGATTCGGATTGAGGGTGGACCTATGGATGAAATTGGTCTAGCAGAAAAGTCCCCACCAGAGACCAGGGGGGGAGAAATTGCCAATCTAGACAGAGGAATAAAAGCAGTGGAAAGTGGAAGTGGAGGGAGGGATTTGGAGATTGGTATTCGTGCTGAGCGCTGTCTCGCAGTGAGTACAAAACAAAACCCAGCCTTTTCTGTCTCCACGCTGCTCTTGTCCAGCTTTTAAAGTGCTGCATTTAAAAGCACCGGGTGAGTTTGTGTCCATAAAAAAAAGAGAGATTTAAGTTGAACTCTCAAAGGACTCTTAAAATAAAATTATGATTATTCTTAGAAATAAAATAAAAAGAAATAATAAAGTGGATAAATGGGATTTTTTTTCTGTAGACTGACCTGCCATGCTCACCACTGGGTTATGGGATCAGGTGTGTGGAATCAATCAGAATTTCTTAGAAACCAGATTGTGATTGCACCAGAGGCAGTTCAGGGATACCTGAGATAGGGGTTGGGTTGCTGTGGTACAGGATATTATTAGAACCAGTCCTATAAATGAACAGCCATTATTACCATGGTCTTTTATACCTAACATTGCTTTTCCTCTTGAATTACAGTGATGACATATGCTTTTTATTTATTTACTTAATTATTTTTTGGTGCACTATGTTCTGTGTCCTGATTGGCTGTTGACCTTTCCAATCACTCTCCTCTGTACCGTGTCTACTGTACACAGTTAGTTGTGTCCAGTTATATTTTCATTCTATTACACTGGACTTTGAGGGTTTGAACAAGAGAGAAAGGCGTGAAACATGTGTAGTGACGGGTTTTCTATCTTATAATCCTACTTTGCAGATTTTGCTAATTTTTATTTTTAGTACGCAACTCCTACGATAAACAAAGTAAGTTTTCTAGCTTATAACCCTACTTTGCGGGTTTCATTTATCGTTATTTTTAGTATGCAACTCCTACGATAAACAAGGTAACAGTGTATTGTGACTTACTCAATTCAACTTTCAAACAAATAAAGTGGTGCTCTTTAATATAAATAAGGACTTTTTTACACCATGGTGTAACTGTCAAAGATTGGGAACAATGTGGTACTTAGCTTTTTTTTTTTACTGTCCTTAAGAATTCCTGTCATTACTTCATATTTTCTCCACTATAGGGTGTATAAAGTTAAACTGTGTTCACAATAACTCTAGAACTTGTTTGAAATACTCTTCACATTAGCCGCATTACATTAGTATATTGACAGTGCCTGTAAAACCCAATCTAGTTTGCTACACGTGAAAAAGCACACTTATACCGCTAAAACAAACAATACTGTGACTACGCTTACTCAAAAACTTGTTAGTTACACCCAAAAAAATAAAAATAATGGTCCGACACCGAGACACGTTAGCTTCATCAGAAATGTTAACGTAGTCACTATAAAAAATACAAATACAAATGCTGAACTGTAGACTGTTTGGACACAGGCTTCTGACCTTTGCAACCATGATCAGGCAAACAGTAAACTACATATTTAATTTGAACAATTATGACTATTTTTTATTCCTGTTTGTCCAGCTGTAAAAATTTCAAATACACACACACACACACTCACACATATATAATAATATATATATATCAAAGACCCTGTAAACATTTTACATGTCTTCATTTTGTAGTTTTGTGAGCCCAGTTATGTTTTGAAGAAGTCTGGGGGTCTCCGTGTAGTAATTAAATTCAAAAATTGACCAGGTTCCCATGCCATTGATATGCCAATTTCCTGCCAGCTTCATCTTGTCTGCACAGATTTATGAAATTAACTGAGCACCAAATTGGACTTGGCGGCTATATTTAATGATGTAGAGGAGAGGGTTTACTTCTTGGATGCTTCTGGAGACCCCTCCAGTACATTTCCCAACTCCTATGGCGGGATGACTCTTGTTTTACTGGAAAAAGAGTTATTTCAAATGTCTTGCACGTTTTTGCCAAACCACACTTGATGAGATCAGGTTGTGAGTCATCTTCCAATAAAAAGATGGCCAATGTCTTTTGGCATTGTGTTCACACATGACACACAGAAACGCTCAAACGAAACCAGCACTTTTTAAAATTATTTTCAGTATTTATTCATGTTTTCTTAAGCTTAAAGTAATTTGGCAACATTTGACTTCTCATTGTCTTTTTTTTATTTTTTGCTTTTGTTACACAATAAATCACTTTGTATTTTAAAATTAGATACATTCAAAATCCCTTTTCCCTATTACCCATGTCACATTGCCACTATGTACAATTTGCACATTGTCCACGTATGAAATTTCAGTCTTTTGTGATACATGCGAGAATACGCAGTTTGTATTTCTTGCTATTTCTTGCATTTATCTTTGGTCAATGTGGGTAGAAGTCCGTCTGTCTTTATGTGAATTCGGTTTTGAACTGTTCAAAATGTTAGATCGGTTAAGACTAATGCACTTTGTGTGTTTTATGTCGTTTAAAAGCAATTATTATGCAAATTTACGCAATAGTGCTTAAGTTTTGTAAGATGCATGCACACATTTTTAGTTTTCCACAACCGTTCCTCATATGTCCATGTATGTATAACAAACTTTTCACATTTACCATCAATATATAACTTTATATCGCATCATCATCATTTCAGCCTGTCGTGCCAAAGCTGGCAAGTAGCCTCCACAAACGTATCCATTTTTGGTGGTCTTGCGCCACATGCATCCAGGCCCTTCTGGCTTTCTTCTCAGTATCGTCTCTCCATCTTGTATCACATTTGGTTTTAAAATTATGTAATCGGTGCATGAAACACTACTGAATTGCACATAAACAGAACACGGTTCATGCATGATTCACATACTGTGTTACATGTGTATAAACTGGCTGATCTTTCACCCTTTAAGCAGTCTATATCAAGTGGGGGTCTCCCGCTTCCCCATGCTGCTCGTCCCTCATTTTGTGGGTTTCTTTTTTTATTATAATTTGTCATAAAACTTAAATTTCCAGATTCTGTCATTATTTATACATACGCTTGTGTTACAGAAATACATCAAATGGTTTTAGTTGCACATCTAGTATAGATGACCAATGTCCACATTAAAGCCTTTGTCACATGCCCCCATAGGGGTGCTGTGGGATGTCCCGGCACATACTGGGTAGAAGACAAGAGCGATCTCATAATAAAGGGTATGCACAGTTGTCGTGCAATAAGTGTATCGTCAAGTATTTGTATAGGTAATATAACTGGAGTTATCTGCACTTATGACTTACGGGTGTTACCCTTAACCAAAAGTCTAGTTAAGGTACACGCACTGGCTTCCTACTGACCGCACAAGAATGTTGCACCCACAAGGCATGCAGGTAATGCCCAAGTACTCATAGGACGCCTACAGGAGGTCGACATGAACTACACTTTGATGTGTAATTTTCTTATTTCTATCAGTCAGTATTTATCACATGACCAGCACTAACAAGCTCCTTTCACAGTGTGCAGGAATTAGGGGGCTGAAAAGGAGGAAAATCTGTAAAACATTCAGACCAAGTGGTCTACGACTTTGCTATTTAGTATGGACCATCTGCGTGCCCCGGACAGGTTTGCCCATTTTTCGCCAATATCCATCCGTAAAGACAATCGTGACTAAGGTTTGACTAACTATGGGGTCTCAGAATTAATGCACCTCTAATTTGTCACAGCTATAGTTTTAATCAGCCTATTTTAGTGCCTATTCTTAGACATCTCAGATTTAGTTTCTCATCAAGGTGTGACTATTTGCAGTCCCGCTCCCACTAAACTCTCCCTGTTGTGTGGGCTGCCCTGACTAGGAGTGATGTGAGCAGGCTCGGGGTACACGGCAGGGCAGATAAAAGGTTAACGTGAATATTGATATTTAAGCGACGGCGCTTCATCATGTCTGTGGGAGCGAGTGAAACGCTCCTTAAAGGTCATCCCTGTTCTCCTCTTTCTCCCTACAGAGTTCCACTCACTCGCTGTCAGGCCGCGGCTACTCGGTAAGTGACATTTTCATGCTTCATAGCTTTACGGCAGAATTACAATCTCCAACGACCTGCTTTATGGCCCCGGCGCTCGACATTTTAATTATGTTAAATAGAGTAATGGAGAAATCATGATATTAGGAACATTAATTCTGGCTGACTGACTGATTAGATTGCAGGAAGGTGTCCTGCGCTACCTTGGTGAAAAGTGCCTTGTTTTATTGGCATTGTTAAGCACTGTTTCACTGTGCAGCAACTCTGCTTTCAAAGTTTCATATCTACCTGCTTTGACTGCGGGTGTAAGATTACATCTCAGACAAGTATGCTAAAAGCTATCTGCATGTTTTGACATAAATATCATTTTGCATGTATGAAGACAGAATAGCTCATAGAAACTCATAGTTTTTAGTGGAAATTACCGTATTTCTTGACCTATAAGTCGCTCTGGATTATAAGTCGCAGCAACGCAAATTCTTGAACACGGTTTGAACCATGGGTGCCCAAAGTGGAGCCATGGTTGGCCCGCCAAGTTGTTGCTGCGTAAGCCGCGTAATGTTTCCATTTACCATTGATTCCCTTATATATTCCTAAACTGTACCACTGTAATGTACTTTTGGGCTCCAGGTGGCGCTATTAGCACTTTCTTTACCTGCGGCTATGGGTGAAAATACCCCCAAGTGAGTCAGCCCTGTGTTTTGTTCTGTATTAGAAATTCCCAGTAGCCTTCACGATCACTTTCAATGCTTTTAGCGACCTTTTTTAGCTAGCCAAGATGGAGCGACAACGGCAGTGGCAAACGGATGAAGTCAAAAGACCAATTCTATGTCTCTCATTAGAATCCCAGTTTGCTGTTTTCATCTGAAGAAAGTTTGTTTTAGCTTGCTCGTGTTTTTCAATTAAAAATGGCCAGTGAGGCCTTTCCGTAAAAGGTTTCAAGGACAAATGTTACTATTTTTTATTCTTACTAATGTGTGTTACCTTAATGAATACAGAATCAAAATTAATCAATTAAACCATATTCTTTACTTTCTCCTTTTATTTCATGACATGCAAAAAATATTGATCCCGTTTAGATTTTGGCCCTTTGAGCCAAAAGTCTGGTGCGAAATATTGACGTGGTGCAAATCTTGCAGTTTTACTTTCACAGCTCTATTCTAGCATAAGAGAGACTCGGTGACATATAATTATGGCTGGGCACAAACCACAATTATTACTTCCTCCTCCATTATCAATATCAACAGTTTGTACTTCCTTGTATTAGTGGGGACGCCACCCGTACATCACTACTAAAAGTGAGTCTCTTGTTCAACTTTCAAAGTGTGTTCAATGTATAGAGTCTGAAAACTGTCCTAAAAATGTGAGCGGATGAACATGAGAGTTTTAAACGCAGAAATGCGCTGTTATTTGCGTTTAAATAAATCTTTCATTAGAGATGGCCGCTCCAACGTTGGTTCCCGATGGTGGTGTAAGCATAGCTTCAGTCTCAAAAACTCTGACTTATACTCCAAAAAACATGGTATTTGGTGGGGTAAAGGAAATTGTCGTTATGATGTTTAAAAGCATGTTTGTTCTCAAGTTGTCTATATAGCACTATTTTTATCCCTTGAAGACATCTGTTTGTCTGCCCCATTGTGTCAAATTGTGAAGTTTAGCTCTTCTCCAACCTCCGTTTCCCTTATGTCTGGTCTCAGGATAACAGACAGCCGTCGTCCTTTATGTCCTTTTCTTAAACGAGGAACATTATTTAAAGTGTGCTACTTTTAGCTGATGAGTGGCATATGGCGGTTTTCATTGCAACTCGGAAGCAATCATCCAAACAAACAAAACAACTATAAACGGTTTGTCATCCTTAATCTGCCTCAAAGGATGGTAGTTAAAACGAGACATTGATCTGTGCAATTTTTCTTTTTTTTTTAATAGAACATGTCAGTTTCCTATTCCCCACTGGCTGTATGTTCACAGATGGAATAAAACAAACAAGACCTTCCCAAAAACGCTGGAACCCTTTGGCTCGAGCTGTCAGTTTGAGTCGGCAGGGAGCAAGGCCTTCCCTTTATCTTAGAGGAGAGGAGAGCGATGCACAAGAAAGAGGGAGAGCGAGGGCAAACATGGAGGTGGAGTAGGTTTGAAGGTGATGGTGTGGGAGGAATGGGCAAAGTGTAAGCAAACACAGGGCTAGTAACAAGGGCAGAAAGTCTCATGTTGTCTGGCTCCCCTCTCTGGGTATCTGACGCTGCTATCTGCAGCGCGTGCAGCCTCCAGGCACCTCGTCACTGCTAAGCTCTGACTCTCAATCTGCCTTGCTGCGGGGTCCGCCGGGTTTCTGGGGGCTGCTTATCTGTAAGTGCTTCAGGCTTTACAATGTGATGGCTTCACGTGGGGGTGGGGGTGGGGGCTGAGGCTAGGAGAGTGTAGAGACAGGTTGAGGCAAACAGAAGGCTAGGAAGGGGATTAGGCATTAGAAGGATGGAAGACATTGGAGTTGGTCGTTTAGGGAGGATGAACAAGCTAGAATTAAGGTGCAGTCACTGGCACTGGCCATCAAGAGCCCCTAACAACAGTCTCATGATTCAACTAATCAACGTCTACTTTGCTGCCTCTTCACAAAACAATGAAAAAATCAAGCAGGTGAACTGGAGACAGATAACTGTCACAAAAGAAGAAGTGCTTGAAAAGAGAACCTCTTTGAAGATTTGTTTTCTTCTTCTGTGGCGCCTCTACTCATCTACACGTGTCTGCCTTCTTCTGTTGCCTTGCAAACTTCCTCGGCATTCTAGTAACTTTGTATTACTTTAATGTCCATGTATCGAACAGTCTTTGGGCAAGCATGGAACCAGACCTTTCTAGGACCTTGAGTGGTGGCTCTGCCATGGGTATGCAAGGGTGGATGGGACTGTGAACCACTTCAGGTCTTAATGAAGGTTAAAAAAAGCAACATATACTTACTGGACACTATTGGATACTGCATTCTAGTACCGGGTTGGAACCCCCCTTTGTTTTCAGAAGTTCCTTAATCCTTGATGGCAACAAGGTTCTGGAAACATTCATCAGAGACTTTGCTCCATTCTGACATGATAGCATCAGAGTTGCATGATGCCAATCTCCTGTTCCACCACATCCCAAAGGTGCTCTATGGGGTTGAGATCTAGTGACATGTGGAGTCCAGTGAACTCATTGTCATGTTCAAGAAACCAGTCTGAGTTGATTGCAGCTTTATGACATGGAGCCTTTTACTGCTTGAATTAGTCATCAGAAGATAGTACACTGTGGTCATTAAGGGATGGACATGCTCAATTGGTAATAAAGGGCCCAAAGTGTGCCAAGAAAATATCCCCCACACCTTTACACCATCACCACCAGCCTGAACTGTTGATACAAGGATACATGGGCGGACAAGGCGGAAACCAAACATGTAACCTGTCAGTCAGAGATTGACCGCTCTGCCTTTGTATGTATATGCCATAAGTATACACCAGTCATTTCCTGAATGGATAACAAAAACTGCTGCTGTCCTGTCCATCTCTTGACCAAAGTACTGAAAAAAACACAAATTTCTCATATATATTTATATATATATATATATATATTGTCTTCGAATTCAAGTGGAACTTCAAGGTCAAAAGTTAAATATTAACAATACTCAGTAGCTGTATTTATGTCAGACGTACAAAAGCAAACGAAAACTATTAGCTCTAGATAAAATGGTTGAAATCACACGGCTGCATTATAAAATAATAACCTTTGGTGACTTTTACTGCTTGATTTTAATGAAGGACAAACTAAAGCAGTCCCAGCCTTGTAATGGCCATGTTATTTTGTTCCACTGATGACTCAATGAAAACGTGTAACCTCTGAGTGATAATTATTTATAAACCTTAGGATCATTTGGATTCATTGTGTGGATTCATAGTGGCTCCTCATAACTCATTTCTATGCCTTTTTTTTCTGTTTTTCATCCCCTGATGAACCACTTGAGTTCTAAAACAACTGCATCAGCCCACAAAGTTTTTACCTTTAAATGAGGGGCTTAGTCAGAAATAAATTATGTAACAGATATATTATACCCTACATTTTACTTTATTATACATACACCAGACCTTGAGTTGTGATGCACTGGGTGTTATATTGGTTAAAAGTTTGATCTGTGTGTCCATTTTGGCTAAGAATTGCAACTGTTATGGCAACAAAGGGCTGACTTTGTGCTGATTCAGGTTATATCAAAATAACCATTCTTGCTCTGATACTTTCCTAAAAATGTTCTTTCTCTCCTTTTAAATGATATTTTTTCTTAATTGCAAATTATTCAAGTTATAAAATGGCCAATCACATGCTTCAATAAAAGTGGGTGGAGCCTGCTGGCCCCCATGTCCAACATTCAAAACATTTGACACATCTGGTGTAGCCCACTTTCTATGGCGAGAGTGGCTGCCAAATTAAGTTTGTCTCGGAAAATCACTTTATCCAAGTTAAGTAGAATTAACCGCTGGGGAAATATAACTCAAAATGTGATGTGCATGTATGAGGACGCCAGGTCTTAAGAGGTTATATGTAATGTACAATCAATGGATGCTCCCTGTTCAGCATGGATCCCACTTTCCATATCTACTACAATATGTGACCAATCACACTAAAGGTCCTCAATGCTGGGGTGATGTGCCAGAAACAAAGGCCATAACTGGTAAAGATGGTGATACTTCTGTGACCTAAGTCATGAATACACAAAAGTCTTTCCATACCAGACTTGAAACATCAAAGTTACAGTGTCATTCACTTCCCTTTTGTCACATCCCTCAAAAATATGGAGCAGCCAAAAGATCACCTCATTGACATTACAGCAGTCATTGAATCCAATCTTGGACATGGGCTTACCCAAATCATTGTCTTAATGATAGCGGTTCTCTCCTTCACACAAGCTTACTTTCATGTTTCCCTACATTGATGTGATTTCTAGACATGCAATCATTCCGACCACCTGCCCTTCACTGGCCCTCCATTCCCTCATTCAGAGACGAGCACTAATCTCTGGAGCGCACTGATACGCCACTGTCAGACTGAGCTTCCCTATCTAACTCTCTGTGGAAGTCTGGATATGGAATTGTTTATCAAGTCAGCTCCGTCCTGTCTGCTTTGTGCAAGCTTCATTATAGCCTCGGCTATGTTTGGAGACAACATCTGTGCCTTGTTTCCTGCATTACTACCTGCTTGTTGTTCCAGTGGAGATGGCCTGGGCTTAGGCGATTTATCATCCTCTCAGGGGCTCCTTGATAAAGAACCCCAGCCTTCTCCCTCTGTGCTAGGGAGATATGTGCTGTAAGAGATGAGGAAAATGTCGCAAAATCTCTCGGAGACTATCTGCCCATCCTGTCACTGGGGGTGGATATATTCCACGTTAGGGGGAGACTGGGTAGCAAAACGAAAAAAGACAACACACCACCCTTTCCTTTCAGATGGAGCGATTGGGTTCAAGTCTCCCACCTCCTCCCTATCTTATGAAACCACCCAAGGCCGAGCTGTGGCTCATGTTTTCATGGACGATAAAACCATAACGCTTTGTCTGTGACGCTATAATCTGACTTGCCTGTTTTGGGAGGCGCTTATCTCCACCGTGTCAGACAGTCGAACCTTTTGCTGCAGTCATTTGGGGAAGAACAAGAGTGCTCGGAGCTCCCAGACACACCCGTTCTTCATTTCCTCTGCACGGATCGCCATAATCACGTTTAACGGCGAATAAGTCGGCGCTCTAAACAGAGCAGAGTTCCGTGTGCATCTTTAAACAGCCCTGCGCAAATTGATTCGGCGTTCCCGACCTCCGTGTTGTGACAAATACCCGTCCCTGTCTGACGAGGCTTTTCATGAGATCTTTATCAAAAGCTAGAATTATGTCGCCTAATTATAACGAAAGCCATTAAGAGCTTCACGCTTTGTTTAACAAAGCAGCCGATTCAGCGGATTGAACTCCAAAGTCAGTAACTTTGCGCTCTCTGAAGGTGTCTGGCTGCCGTTCTTGCTGTGCAGGTGTCTCTGCAGCACTGGCTCTGCACATGGAGAAAATTAGTGAAGGAAACCAATAGCCCAGCAGGAGCGGGCTGGGGCCCTGACATTGTCCTGGCCTTGGGGTGGGGCCCTGCTTGTCAGAGAACTCTCTATGAAGCCTGTCCGCCGTTCAGAAAAAAAAGAAAAACCTATTTGTTTATCCCCGTGTGCGGTCTGACTGCCGATCCCGGGCCCTGCTGCTCTTTGCGCACCAGGGGACCTGAGCTGTTGCCGCTAGCAACAGATAAAAATTGCTGTTAACCACAGCAGGTCCCACAACACATCAATCAACGGGTCTGCAGATAAAGGCTGTAGGCTTCTGGGGCCCCGGTTGAATGGCGCGGTTGAAAATCCTTTTCCAGTGGCTGAGCACACAGAGCTCTGAAGATACAGGCCTGCTATCATTAAGAGTTTGAAGCGATGGGGAGGGGGGGGGTCTACATTTTCAGCAATATAGGGCGGGTTTTGTTCTAAAGGAGATGCAATCCGACGATACCAAACACAAATGAGACTCCGGGAGAGATTGTTTGAATAAGAAGGCAGCTCTATTGGGGGGTGAAAGCTCCAAAAAACAGCTCCAGCATTGTGTACTTGTTTTTTAAGTACCTCTCCATGCTTTAGCCGCTCGCCTTTTGTCTCCATGCTGCTTAAAAGCTGGGACGCTTAACCACAAAACATTCACATACCACAACTGAAAACTACTGAACAGTAAACCCCACTGTTACTGAAAAGAAAAAAAAAAAAGTGGTGACATTTTTTGTGGCTGGAGGGGATTTCAGTGGTTCACTCTAACCCTTTTTTTTCTTTTTATTCACCACCCTATAAAGTAAAGGCATGGTGATGACTTTGCTGCCTGGTAATAAAGAAGAACAATAATGATCTTTTCTTATATTAAATCCAGTTAATGTATTCCCTTACGGAGATACTCGCTATTGCCCATCTTGAAGTTAGTCCAAATGAAATACAAGCTCTCGTGGGTACAAGCATTACTTTTATCCCCCTAAGCCCTGCTTTGATTATCATAGTTCCCACTTTGTCCTGGTTGTACTGTCCCCCAGCTCTCATTTGCCACATTTTTAAACAAATAGGCCTATAATGCAACAATCAAACCGTTCTCCCAGGATTTGTTTACGGCTGCTTTTTTCACCGTTTAAGTTTCATGGACACTGTAGACAAATAAAGTGGTAATATCACTTTATCATATGTTACATATACCACAATCAAGCGGCAATTACATGCTCCTTCCATTTGTAAGAGCTCCCAGTGCCGCCATGGATGTTTTAATGAGGGCTGTAATGAACGCTCAGGGTGTTTGGCAAGTCTCCGAGATGTTGCTGGAGCTTTTATGGCTCCCCATTATAACGTACAATTTGCATCAGCAAATTACAATGCTCTATATCATTATCCTGCACCGAGGCCTGATCATAAATTAGAGCTCCAATTACAAACATCTATCTGGGAATGGGGAATGAATGTGATGGCAGCCCCCTCCCTGTATCAGAAGCCGCCCCGGTGGATGGGACTTTCGTAAAGGTGTTAAACCGTCCTTATTTATTTTTTATTTATTTATTTTAAATGGACCCTAACAACCCTGAATAGGAAATAGAGGTTTGCCAAATTCTCGTCACTTGTGCGTCAGTTCATAACAAGCTGCATTTCCAGCCTCCTCCTAACCCCCTGCTCCCCGTCTTCCATTTAGCTTGATTATCCTCCGGAGGGCACACAATAAATCAAGGTTTATTAAATATGCAGCTTATTAATTTTACCCCACAAGTGCAACATTTGTCTAGTTCAAAAATATATTGCAAAATGTATGAAGTCTCTTTCGAAAGTCAGTTGAAGTGATGTTAGTCCCTTGGAACTAATGTATTTTCCGCACTTTAGGGCACGCCGGATTATAAGTCCCACTGTCAGTGAATATTTTTTAAAAGTTGTTAGAAATCAAACTATAAGGTGCATTAAGTGAGACAAAATAGTCAGAGATAAGTATGAATGTCAGTCAGACTTTAACTGCATTTACTGTAACTCCAGAACTTGTTTGTAACATGCTACACGTTAGCCACATTGGAAGCATTAGCCACATTATTCACGATAACTGTATCTCCCAAACTTGTTTGTAACAAAGATTTTCTCTACACGTTAGCTCTGTTAACATATTCTCAGTAATAACAAACTTTGTTAGCAACACGTTAAAAGAACAAACTGATACCATTAAAACAAAAGTTACTGTGACTATGCTAACTCTCGACCTTGTTGGTTTTACGTTAAAGAAAACAGTCCGGCACATTAGCCACATTAGCATATTCAAAATACCTGTAATTCACAACCATGTTTGTGCTAAAGAGAAACTTTGCTGTGACTGCAGTATAAAATAGAGTCCCAACAGTGTTTGTAACAAGAGAAAAAAAAAATGTTCTCACACCGTTATACGTTAGCCATGTTAGCGTGTAAGACTATGCTACCCCATATCTTGTTATTAACGTCTAAGTAACAAGTAATAAAAACACTGTCCTACATCGCTACGTGTTAGTCGTGTTAGCATAGTCACAATAACAACAAACTTTGTTTGCAACACATAAAAAAAATAAAAAAGACTGATGCTGCTAAAATAAAAGTTAGCATCACAAGGCTAACTCCCAACCTCGTTGGTTATATGTAAAATAAAATGTAGTCTTACACTAACTGACACTACTACACGTTAGCCACATTAGCATATTCACAATACCTGTACTATGTATTGTCAACACGTTGTCAACACGTAAAAAACACAAAAAAATGCTTCATTAACTACATGAAGTCCCAACCTTGTTAGTACGACTAAAAAAAGAAAAGTTTTTACAAACCGCTAAACGTTAGCCATGTTAGCGTTATTCACAATAACTGTAACTTCCTACGGTGTTTGCAATACATTAAAAAAGACTATGTTAACTCAATTAACAAAACATTAAAAAAAACACTGTCCAGCATCACTACATGTTCACCACATTATCATATTCACAATACTTGTAATTCACAACCACATTTGCAACACATAAAAAAACAGACTAAGACTGATAAAAAATGTTACTGTAACTAGTCTCAACCATGTTAGTTACAAATTAAAAAAAACAGTATTCACACTGCTATACGTTAGCTGTGTTAGCGTATTCATAATATATGTAACTCCCAACCTTGTTTAAAATATATTTAAAAAACTATGCTAGCTCTTAACCTCTGATACGCTTAACTTTTATGTATATTTATTCTATTTTACTGTTATGTTCAGTGTCCTTGTACAGTGAGTGTCTTGAAATGACACTCAATGAAAATGTGTTATTATTATTATTAACTCCATATCTTGTTAGTAACATGTAAAAAAAAACACTGTCCAAAAAAAAAAAAATAAATACAAAATAATAATAATAATAATAAAAGTGTTGATGTCGACGTTAAAAATCAGTCAGCAAAATTTAAAGTTTGATATCCTGACAAAGACAGCAAAGCTTAGGACTTCCATTATTTTCTCTCTTGTTGCTCTGCACCCTCGTAATTCAAATAAACAGCGACTCAAGAGATGTTGAGTCATGTGGTTTTGTTGACGAAGAAATGTCCGGCCGATGGCAGTCTGAGGACAGACCAAATTCAGACTTCAGGACTCAAACTAGATCAAATTAAGCAGACTGGATCTGGACCAATGGACATTTTCAAGACTGGATAACCCCTGGGATTTAAAAAATGCTCCCTAAGAAGAAAAAAAAAAAAAAAAAAACACTGTCCAACATTGCTACATGTTAGCCACATTAGCATATTCACAATACCTGTAATTTACAACCATGTGGGCAACACAAAAATAAACGACTAACATCGCTAAAAAAATGTACTACCCTAATTCCCAACCTTGTCATTTAAAGTAAAAAAAAACTTAAAAAAAAAGAACTTTCACATTGCTATACGTTAGCCGTGTTAGCCTATTCACAATAGGCTACCTTTAACTCCAACCTTGTCTGTGACACGTAAAAGAAGAGCCTGATAACGCTAAAACGAACCTTACTGTGACTTTGCTAACTCCTAAGATGAAAAAAAAAAAAAACACAGTCCGACACAGCTACACGTTATCCCATTAGCCTATTCACAAAAACACCCAAACTTGATTGCAAAACGTAAAAAAAGAAAAAAAACAGACTGACATTTTGACAGTATACTTCTTAAACTCGCTTCAACATCAGTAAACACAACAAAAAATTATCCAAATATAAGACACTGCTCTGTTGTTTTTTAGAAAAATAAAGACTAACGCTTTATAAAGTGGTAAATATGGTACAAAAGTTGGATGAACCTTATTTGTTTCATGATTGCTGCTAATTCCTGTCTTGTTCCTTGACTGACTTTCTGCCTCCCTCTGCTCTGGGCTGGAACATTTATTGTAGGGGAAACAAACAGCAGTGTGCCTGTGATGGCTGTGTTGCCTGTAATCTGCGACCTGTGGCCAAATCTTGCACGGAGAGGTAGAACAAAAGGCGTATGCCAGCAGATCGCTGCGAGCGCCAAGCAGAAACCACCTCGACTGATGAGACAAAAGGCCTGCGGGTCTCCTGCAAACCCACAAGAGCTCCCGAACGCTGCACAAATAAAGCCTGAAATTAAGAAGAGCCGGAGGCAGGCCCATTTCTACAGCAGAGCTAAAGTGTTCCTTTTTCATGGTCTCAGTGGATTTTCAGCATGGGGTTGTAATAGAGCAGAGAAGGGAAGCGCTTTGCCATTTTCAGTCACAGCTTTTCAGAAAGCAGGTTTCTCATCTGCCTTTTTTTTTTGTCTTCCCTCTTTTCTGGCTCTCTCTGCATCGACACCTTTTAGCATGCTTTTTAGGCTATTTTTAAAGGTGCTTAAATCCTCTCTCGTAGCCTTTCGAGGGGTGTCAGGTGATGTTTAATTCATATGTTGTTTTGCATTATAACCTTTCATGTCTGAAGGATCACATGCATCCACATTTGCTTTTTGTCTGCGGAGCAGGAGCACAGAGAGTAACTGAAAAGGCTTGTTTAAATTTGAGAGGTCACGAGATGAGGAGGCTTTATTCCGTGTTCACAAACACCCCCTGGCAATTATTAATGCTGCTACTGCTGCTTTAATGTTGCCACGAATCCATCCAGGTTAACCTCCCACCCGCTTAACCAACCGGAGCTGCACGAGTATCGAGTTTTTTTTTTTAAAAGTTGCACTAAGTAGGTCATGTTCTGCCACTTGTCTTGTAATCACTCAACGAAAGGAACATGATTTTCCTCCATCAGAACCTCTCAGCCTCGCTCCTGGGATTTCAGTGAGCTGCGCTCATTTGATTTTCTCTTTTCCTCTCTGCGTCACCCTTTTTACTCTACCTACCGTCTTTCTGACAGTACACAGCAACACCTACCCTGCCTCCAACTTTTTTGACACATACATTCACCGCAACTCCTCCTCCTCCCTCTCGCCGTCTCGGCGGAGAAGGTGTCTGACAGTAACAGCAGGTAAGGTATAAGATTACGGGAGAAGCAGGGGCAATTATACCACCAGCTGATGCCGGCGTGTTTATGAGGAGAGTAACTGTTAATGACAGTGTTGTGGTTTCTCCAGAGTCCGGAGGCCCCGCTTTCTTCTCCGCCGCCGTAGGAGACTTTTGTTTGCCTTATCTGATTTTTCGTCCTTCTTCTCCTTTGTTGCTTCCCACGCCTGGCTTGACACCGAGATCCCTTCGGAAAGGCCGACGTGCCTCAGTGCTGACCTGCTGTTAAAAAGTAGCCACACGACACGCTCGACCGGCGCAGGCCTGCTAATCCAACCGTTCTGTCAAGTCCCGGTGAAGATTATCTGTAAACACTTGTGCACAACACACACAGGCCCATGTTAGCAGCAAGCTAACAGGGTTTGGGCTGGTTTGCCACTTCCCCCCTACGTGCTTTTAAGCACAGCAGGCAGATTGGAGTGATTGGAGAGCAGTTTGTGTTTAGATAAAGGAGATTAATCATAATTGCCTGCGGTTTCCAGTGTCTAACAAAAGCTCTCTCCCAGTTGTTGTTTTCCTTGGACGATGTTTGTCTCACAGCACACTGTTTCATACGGTGGCCCTGAAGTGCAAATCACATCAACAAATCACTCAACGCTAAAACATATTAATGATCACAACAACAATTAACATGCTACACGTTAGCCATGGTAGCAGTGTTATTCACGTTAAGAGTATTCACAGCACTCTTAACTCTCAACCTTGTTTGCAATATGTACACACAGGGTGTGCACTGACTGTCATAAGGGAATCGGAAGCCAACTGTGGAAGGAGTTGGACTGGAAAACAAAAATTGGATTTTTTAAAAACGCATATCTCAGAATGCCACTAAAGATAAATGTTAGGAAGGGTTAGTGATCACACACACGTGTTTTGGGACTGCCCCAGAGTAGGACTGTATTGAGAGAACATAAAAAAGAAGATAGAGAAAATCATAAGAATAGATTTACTTATGGATCCTCTTCTAGTCCTTCTTACTAATGACCGCTGTTATATTTTACATGTCTCACTGATGGTTGCAAGTAAGATTAGTACTTTAAATTGGCCTAAATCGAATCCAACAACAATAACTCAGTGGATACAAAAATGAACACAAATCTATATGATGGATTATCTGAATTCCCAACTACAACTAAAAATGTATGTTTTTTGAAAAGAGAGATGAGAGTGTTTGAATAATGTTTACTCTGTCTTTGGATGACCGTCGTTGTCTTAATGCACATATACATGTGTATACTACATGTTTTTATATATAGATGTGTAAGCATGTGTGTATGTAGGTTAACTATGTGGATTTGTGGAAGTATTCACACTTAAAAATCGGGTCACTTTTGACCCGAACATGTAAATGTGTGTACACAACTCAGTCTTTATTTATATATCTGCTGGAATAAGATCAAATCTTGTTTTTGTTTATTACAGTAATGCTGATTGGCGGCATTCCTGCATTTTAAGGCAATTAAGTAAAAAAAAAAAAAAACAGACTGAAGTTACTATAAAATTGAGCAAATTGGATTTGAAATCATAAATTTGCCTAATGTAAACACAGCTTTAAAAAAAAAAAAAAAGTTCTTGTGCTTGGAGGAGGAGATTTGAAGGCGTATCTAAAGTGACATATGTCGGAAACACTTTTTTTAAATTGAATAAGTCAAGTGACCAACAATCGGATACCACGCCACAAGAGGTCAAACAGCATCACACGGTTCACCAAAAGTTTCAGAATTGTTGGACCCGCAGCTCCTCTGTAAAATCACCCAACCATGATTTCCCAAAATTGTTTAATCTGTCGCCGCTCCCACGGAGCTTGCTGCTCCATGGCCTGAATGAGACACCGACGTCTCCTTTGATACATGATGAGCGCTAGTGCCAAGACTGAAATGTGAATGTATCTGCTGTAAATCAAAGTGTTGTTCATATCCGCTGCTGTGTTTTTGAATGACTTAATGGGTGAGTTGGTTTGTGTTTATTCAAATAATTATGATTTAATGGAAACTGTGTAATTGTAAAATTGTGGGTTTTTTTTTTTTTTTTTTTACATTTTTAGATTTTTGATCAAGTTTTGCGCATTTGTGTTATGGAAACATCTACTGTGATACACTAAATTCCAGCCTTATTAGTAACAAAAGAAAAAGCTATCTGTTAAAAAGCTAGTTAGCCGTGTCAGCTTATTTACAATAACAACCAAACTTGTTAGCAACAGGTAAAACAACAGAATGATACAGGAAAAAAAAACACATTTTTGACACACTAATTCACAATCTTGTATCATGTAAAAAAAACAAAACACAGAGTCTAGCATGCTACGTTAGCATATTTCCAACTAAAGGTAGATGCACTAATATCGGGTAGCGACAGTCCAGTGTGTTAGTATATGTTAGTATATTCACTATAACTCCCAACTTTTTTTAAAACGTAAAAATTGCCCTCTAAAATTGCCTTGACATAATGAGCACAACCAGAATTAATGCATATTAGGTGCTCAGGATTATTTATTAAAAAAAAAAAAAAAAAGACTTTTAAGTGTGCCTTACAGTGTGGAAATACTGTAATAAAAAAGCAACATTAGCTTAAATTTAGAAATCAAAGCTAAAGTCTTGAAACCAAAACACAGTTTAAAAAAAAATTAACAAAATAAAAAGGAAACATTTTAGAAAATGAAAGTAAAGGCAGGTTTTATCTGACATCAAGCTTGTCCACCTTTCCAACCAGAAGTTATCAGGTATGACAAAATATTCCTACAGTCGGTGTTTCTTTAAGCTTCAGGCTACAACCAATGCAAACATTAATTGTTTGCCTATTTAATTCTTTTTTACAGTTCAGGCAAAACCTCCTTCTGCTTTCCTTCTTCAGACTCAAACACCATCATCCAATCATCGACGTCTCACAAGACTTAATGATTTCTTCTTTTTAACATTTGATTTAATTACTTTTGTTTTCTGAAATGCTTTTTTTTATATTTTGGTTTCTGGAATTTTGTGTTTGATTTCTAAAGTGTAATGTTGTTTTGCCATTGTTTGCTTTGATTTTTAAATTGCCGTGTGATTTGCACTTCAGGGCCACCGTAGTTCCTATAGTTCTAACGTTATAGTCACATGAACATTAAGAAGCTAGTTTTCTCTTACAAATAAATGAGATGTGTGTTGGATTTTCTCCCAATTTAAAGCGTCTATACGCTTTCAAATGTAAAACTGGCAGATGGTGTTTCTGTTTTCCTCCGAGGCCGCACCTGTCAGACTATTTCATTCATGTTTGATGAAGATGATACTTCTTGTTCCCATCAACACACTGAGTTCTAGTTACAGTCAAGAGTTCATGAGAGTCTGGCTAATTGGTTTGTTAGTTTTTAAGAAAAGTAAAGGTTACTATTACTAATAGTCACTACTAGAATGACATTCTAAATGTGGATCGCCGCCACTAGTCAGTCTTTTGCCTGCAACCATCCCCAGACCACAGGAAGCTCCACGCTCTCGGTGAGTTCTCGGCTTTGGCCCCGATCACACCGGGGCACATTAGAGATTAACTGGGCTGGCTTACTCACTCAGCAGGTTCCCCGACTCCCCTCCACTCATTCTGGCCCAATCTGCCAGCTAACCTCCTGCTCCGCCGAGCCGTGGCAGCAGGGCACCACAAGCCCGGCCCGCCTTCATTACGCCTGCCAGATGGGCTGAGAATTAGATTCGAACTCCCACTATGGAGGGAGGGAGCGGAGAGAGATTGAAGAGGGAGAGAGGTGATGGAGGGAGAGGGAGGGTGAAAGGAGGGGAAAGTAATGGTTTTTGTTTTCATTTATGCTGCAAGTTATTACATTTTAATGTAACACCCCTGGGACCTGGCAGCATTAAATGCCTGTTCTTGAATAATCGACACTAACTGCAAGCAAATGCTGGGGAGAAATGAAATTAGCGAGCGCAGCAATTTGGCATAGTGATTATCGGCTCCTCGGAGGCACTTCCTGATGATTTAAGAATGCTAACATTTAAGCAAGTCAGATCTCATTACTTTTCAAGGTTAAATCGAGCTGTCTCCGCTTGGAAACGGGGCTCCTCATTTCTCTTTGTTCCTGTCGATGTTTCGCGCCGAAATTCCGCGAGCGGAAATGAATCGGCTCGGAAATCTGTCAGACCCCCGATGACACCTTTAGCCAGCTCCTAATTAGATCAGCAACGGACTCGCGTTCTGAGGTGTAATTTGTCCTTTTACCAGGCTTGCTAAATGCTAATGCCTTAGCGGTGAATGAATAAACGCCAAAAGGGGAAGTATTTATTTTTCGTCAAGCTGTGCAACACATCTGCCTCGACAGATTATTTCATTCTATAGAAGGGGAAAGCCAGCTATTCCAGTCCTGGCATCTACCGGTTTCATGTTTACGCTGCACACATCTGTTCTCCGCACAAACTTGATCCAATTAGGCGCCAACAGACAATGGTTTAGCAGCCCGGCACAGAACCGGCAATCCTGAACAATGTGGATGAGTTTTGTTTTTCTTCCATCACGGGGCATCAGACCCCTTTACCCGCTGTCAATGTGTCAGCCCCTGTTACCCAAAAGGGGGGTGTTGGTAAAGATGGTGTTGTTACTAGGGCTGGGTTGATAAAATCAATTAATATATGTGAATTTACTTAAGTTTAATAGATTAATAATCGCTTCATAAAAATATAGATCGATTTACCACATAAAGCTAAAGTCTGCTAGCTTGATGCTAACGTTTAATGGAATTTCTCTTAGGACGGCTAATGCTAACGCTCGGTCAACGTAAATATACAATGCCGACTAAATAAACACCTTTATAAACTCAAAGGCATGAATTTTTCAAACTCTTTTAAGGAAATGTTTTTTAAAGTAACAATTTGTGGTTTTTTGCTCATACTTTCTTCTTCTAGAATAAGATGCACTTCTATAGCTTGATCGCCACCTAGTGGCCAAACTGAAATGCCCTCCAGTTGAAGCAGAACAATATTTATTAGAACAATATTTGTTAGAACTTCTCCTTTTGAGAGATCATTGTATGATATTACTGAATCAGATTAGTATAAATATATTGAAAACATATATAAATTATTAATGTATTTCGAAACAAATGTGTCTAAATGTGTAAACTCAAAACTGAATTGAATTGATCAAAAGAATAAAAAAAAAAGTCGGAATCAAATTGTTTCTGGAAATTATTATCAATACCCAGCCCTGGTGATTAGATGATCCAGACATGCCTGTAGAGAGAGTTGAGGTAGGACATGGGAGTTTTTATCTCCGATTTGCTGCGAAATCAAAACTTTAGATTTATTTACAGCAAGGCAGGAAATCCACTGCAGGGAGTACGTGTGTTTGTTTTTCCGGGCTGTTGTTTTCTCATGCAGGCAGGGAAATCATTGCAAGTCAAATGTAATCATTCCTACGATGGGTTATGCTCTGTCTGGAATAATAATAATATTAGTTTGGCGTTGCGTGCACCAAGCTTGTCATTTCATTTAGCAATTTACACATCTGTTGTTAATCACAACCAATCACCAGGTTGTATGTTTTTTTTTTACTTATAACAGCTTTATCTTTTGGCACATCAAGAAATCTGGCAGCCTGAATTCATTTTCCTGCAGCGTTTCTCGTCGTCAACAAACATAAGTGCAATGTGGGACTCTGCTTCCTCCTACTTACATGCTGTTTGCGCCGTACCGCAGCTCATGTCTCTACATCGTCTTTGTTGTGGCCAAAAGGATTTCTGGATTGTAGCGGGGTTAACCCAGGAACGATGGAGGGGGAGGGAGATTAAAAAAAAAGCCTCTAAATTGTTACCAGACATTTCCACATGAAACATTCACGCTAAGTACGATTAGCGGAGATTAAGGTGGGTTTGTTTTGCCTCTTAGACGAGGGCCCCGTGACAATTGAGAAATGGATTGAGAGCGGCTTTTGCAGACACAGTCCTCTAAATCTCATGCCAAGACGACTCACCCACCTTTGCAGAATTATTAACAGCGAGAGTCTTAGCCAAAGACCCACAGACGCTGCGAGTTCGGCTCCCTCAACCTGAGACAACTGCACGGGCGGAGAATCCCGTGTTAAGTCTTTCCAAGACTTTTAATGGAACATATTTGGCACGTGTGGAAGGAATGTGCGTTCAAAGACACTATGCCCACAGCAGTATCTTGTACATTTTTCCATTTTCGGGTTTGAGAGCTCAGATCAAATAGTGGTCTATTATCCCTGGCAGAGATGCAAATCCATCTATCCATCCAAGCCATTCTGCTGCCATGTATCCCATTTCCATGTAATCTCCGTATCATGTATATGAGATGGAGCCCTCCCATGTGCTGGATGATGCGATCCCCAGATAGATTCACTCATACATAATGATAAAAGATGGGTTTGGACAGAGCTACTTATTTGACAATCATTGAAGTGCCACTGTGATGGATGGCAAGGAGGACTTCCACCCCTCTCTCCTCCCACCGATTAACCATGGCTCCCTTTCCCTGATCCCACCTTATTTATTTTCCCCAGCTCGGCTCAAGGTCTCATCTCAATTTAACAGAGAAATAATAAATTAAAGTAAAATTGCTTGTTCACCCAGGACCCCAAAAAAAAAAAAAAAAAAATCAAATCAACCCCCCATTTCACTGAGCACTTGATAATGTAAATTGTTAATGTCAGGAGGGCTGCAGCATGTTTCATCACGCTAAAGCACCTATGACATATCTGACAGAGCCACTAATGCCTCTGCATGTTAGCTGTGCTAACAAATTTGGACGGAGGAAAGATTTTGCAGTCGTTGGAATCGCAGATGTGAAGAGAAGAGCCCCTGACACCGTTGGCGTCACATCTTCAACATGTCAGCCTTTCATGTTGAAGTTCTAAATCAAGGTGGCGCTGTTGTGGCTAAGGGAGGAGGGCGCTAACCAAAATAACCTCAGTCTCTTTCCGTGTTTGGATGCTCTTCTGTCTCTGCTAGGGCTGCATGGTATTAATATATATCAATATTGCAATGACGATATGAATGGCGATATATGACCATGTAGCAAAACTTTATTACATAATTTCCATTTCACTGCTTTGGTTTTATTTAAATAAATTCAACAGAACTTAATGGAAGGCGGATATCTAACATAAAAGAAGCCCATCTGATTGGTCAAATTGGAAAAGGCTATTTTTAATTTGCTGCCATAAGATTATTGTTGCATGTGAAAACATTTATGTTAACCATTTATTGCAACTCAAGTTGTCTTTTTTGATACTTGGATTGCACTTGAGGATATTTCAATGAAGATAAATTTGTGATGTATTGTGTGGGTCTACAGTTAGAATTTAGCTTTGTTTATGTCTTAGTCACAATTGCCCCTATGGGTGGATATGGGCTGTCTGCAGGTGGAAAATGGACTCATCAATATGGAAATTTTAGGATCATGGACCACTCTGTGAACCTGTAGAGCAGGAGTGTGTCAAACATACAACTCATGGGCCGCATACGGCCCGCCAGATGGTTTAATCAAGCCCAGTCATGAAGAGAAAAAAAATATAGGAAGAAAAAGCACGTTTCTAGCCCATTCTTTAGGTGAATTATGGTTATTTATGGTTGCAATACGTAATTCCGCCACTAGGGAAAGCAAAGGAAATGTCATTGCAAAAATATAATAATAATAATAGCTCTAATAATAATAACAAGTAATTAGGCTACTGGGTTTTTTGAGGTATTTATTTCTAACTGAGAAAAAAACAAAAGAAAAACAAAGCTACAGATAACAAGTTTGGTTATTTTTCTATTATGGCCCCACTTGAAATCAGACGGGTTGAATGTGGCCCCTGAACCAAAATGAGTTTGATATCCCTGCTGTAGGGTAAAAATGGTCATGCACATTTTTTTCTATGGGCATGCTGCGGGCCACAGGTCATGGACATTTTCTGCATGATTTCCAGATAACCAATCCCTACTCGTGACTAATTACCTGGTTCAGGTGTGTCCAGCCAATAAGAACATGCCAGAGCAGGGTATGCTGGAAAACATGCAGGAATGCAGCCCTCAAGGCCAGGAGTTGCCTGTCCCTGATTTAGATTTTAAAAATTTTATGCCCAACTAGCCTGTTAGTACAGTTCAAGATATAAGTGCATGTTCACTGTACGCCTGAGACCCTGGGACCCCGAAAGGGACAAGTGGCTAAGAAGATGAATGAATGTTCACACTGGACTGTCGCTACCCGATATTAGTGCATCTACCTATAGTTGGAAAAAGCTTGGTGTGAGAGTTCAGAGGTACAAGTCTTGCTAATCCTGCTCCTGGCTTTTTCTTTCAAAGCTCTATTCCGATCTATAAAAGACTTGGTGTCATAGAATTCCGGCCGGGCATAAACCACTAATATTAATTTCTCCATCATGGTCAATTTATAAATGGCTTGGAGTTCTTTGAATTAAAAAGGATGCTATCCATGCTGTCACTACCAACCACTATTACCTCACGTTCAATGGCATGAGTTTTGTCTGTAGAGCTTGAAAACAAACGTAAAAGTTTGCAGCAACACATAAATCCAAGAGTTGTGAACGTGGGAGCCTGAAACATGCACATACTCACCATTGCATTGACCTTTCATTGGAAGTGGTTGCTTGAACACGGGTCCCCATTCCGGTGTGAATGTAGCATGACAAAGACTTGACGATATACTTACCTCACACAGAACAATCGTATGTTCCATTTTCATGATATCCCTTAAGGTTTCCGATCAAGCCTCAAGGGAACTACAAGACCTACCTGCCCTCCCTGTGAGATGTGGCCTTTTCTGTCTATGATCCTCTAGGGGCCCAGACAATCCAAATACACGGAGAATCTGTACAATCAATGTGACTAAGCCATTACTTAAAGTTGCCTTCGACCACAAAAAAAGGCAGAGCTTTTACCACAAGAGCTCACCCGTTAAGTCATATTGTCATTATAGCTTTGTCCTCAACTTTCATTTCAAATCACATTTAGTCCCAGTAATCTTGAAAGTCACAGCCGCAGTAGACTGCAGCGTGCACATATGGCAAAAAGAAACTCTGTGGTGATCTGAATGATTCATTTGTCCTCTTATGATTTCCCAGAAGCTTAAGATTCAGATTTCTGGTCGGTGTTTTAAACTTTATGGTTGTTTAGATAAAAAAAAGGTTGATAAAGCAAGTTTCACTCAAGCCTTTCACCATCACCTCACCACTAAAATCCCATCTTGTGACTTCCCTTTGTGCTCGGTGAGATAATGCACCTCAGTAACAGGAGAGTTCATTTGTGTGGATGTGCATTTGCACTGGAAGCTATTTGCTAAATAGACTGAAACTTAATCCAGCAGCTCAGTTGGATGTGTGATTGTGAATGAAAAGCATCAGTTTGTGAAGAATATAGTTGGAGTAGATTAAGTCTCTCTATAAAGAGACACCAGCCCAGATTCTGCTCAGCGTTTTGGGGCTTCAGATGTGTGTTTTCATGGCTGAAAGTGTGCAGATCGATAAGCTGTCACACTATCGCACAGTGCATTTCCTCTATATATCTGTTCTAGAGAGCCACACAAAAGAAGGCCTTCCAGCAAATGATCATTTTTTTTTATGCTGTAAATTGCTCTTTCAGCAAGCAGCTGCAGTATGGCGGTACAAGAAAACAAACAAGGACAGAGAGCAGAGGAAACAAAGAGAGGGTATGAAAGTATTTCCACTGACAGTTTGTGTTAAACCGGTCTCAGATATGCTCTTTGTGAAGCCTTTCTCGCCTTTCAGAAACCGCCCGCGCGTCTGTAAAGGTGCGGGTGAGATGAGCCAAAGTGATACTGTGGTTCCCACACGCTTTGCCGTCTGAAATTTCACAACCGATAGTGGTTACTGACAGGGGAGGCCTGATAAAATCTCACCTGATTAAAAAACATAGTGAGTGAGGCAGTGAGAAAGGAACTGAGGCAAGGTGAGTCAAAGCTGGAGGAGATAGCGGGCCTTGCTGGGTCTCTGAGGTTGTGACTGGGTTTCAGTTGACAAAACCCTGGCTGCTCTACGCCCTCCCATGATCCTGCTGAGAGTAGCAGATCACCAACCGCGTTGTTAAAACCATATCATTGGCCGTATATAAGAAATGGAGCGACTAAGTGTGACACCCGTAAAAAATGGCTTACCTCCGGCTCCAACTAAATTAAGTCGATTCAGTCGCCAATTGGTTTACAATATGCACATGTTAAAACCAGACTCGGTCAGTAAGCAGGGATTGGTCTGAATGATAGTTTCTCTTGCAACCACTCCAGCTTGTTGGAAGGCCCCACCACAACCAGCAAGGGCAAGTTGGGCCCATGTGGTGTTAAAGTGGAAAGAAAATGTGGGCCCCAATTGGGTTTTCCTGCAGGTTTCCGTGGCCCCAGCTGTGTTTGCCCACATTGGCTTCGCTGCCCAGTGTCTGTCAGCCCCTGAGCGGTGGCACTTGCCGGACCCGTGCAGTGGCCTCTGTCCAGCGGGCAGCTGCCCAGCGTAGCAAGTCAGCCCACTGACTGGCCACTTAAGCCAATGTGGGCAAACACAGGTGGGGTCAACACTGAAACCGTGGACATACATTTTCTGCCCATTTTTAAAACACACGGGGCCCACTTGGCCTTGCTGGCTGGGTACCTCTTGGAATTGGGCTACACAAATTCTGTGAATCAAATGTTTCGAACTTTCGACTAGAGACCATATACTTTTATTGGAGAGGGACCAGGCTGCAGATAAGATGGTGCCTGATATCATTGGGCGGAGGCATCTTTAATTGTTAAGAAAAAAGAAACTTTATTAAAGCTTGAAACAAGAAAAAATGTAACTGTTAGTATCGCCAGTTATTTTATTTTTTTCTAGCGATATGGTGGTACTTCCGGTTTTGGCCACTAGTGTCTACAGACAGATCCTCTTGTTTTATTGAGACATCTGATTGGTCAGTTTATGACATGAATAACTTCAAGCTAAAAAAAAGATTAGCAAGAGCATGTTAAAAAAAAAGTAGCAGAGCAAGAAATTGTATTCTAACAAGTATATTGACCAAGCATTAGCTTCTCATTTCTCTATAGAAGTTTATAGGATTTTGGCACTTATGGTCCTCCCCTCCCCCTTCTTATTTGGAACGGGGAGGGGTCACTCTGTCAAGTTCATATCTGATGAAGGTAAATTTGCGTTTAGTAAAAGTTCATTATTTTTTTCAATAATTAGCGTACTCATTTATTCGCTATATCACTAAAGACAGTTTCTAATGCATCCTTTTAAATCATATATTTTTAGGATTTCTATGTCCATCCTCTTAATAAATGTTGCTACCGTTTTTGATAGATAACACTAACTGCTGCAAGACTCCTCGGGCAGAAAGATGAGCCCATCTCCAGGTAGGCAGAAGGTTTGGCCTTAAAATAGATAAGTTGCCTGACTCCTGGGAGCTGTTAGACTGAAACTGAACTGCATCGAGAGATGCTATCAGAGCCAACCAGCAGCTCTTGCTGTCGACAAGAGGAAGTAGGAAAGAAAGCCGTAGACGGCATCATCCTGTTTGCTCTTTTGCTAAATTAGCCCCACCACAATTACTCCATGCACCATTTTATCATCTTGCTGTGGTCTGCTGCTGGTGTTCCCATATAAAACACGGGAAAAACTCATTATACAAAGTTAGAACTTTTTTAAGATCCACTACGATGAAAATTGTTTTTAACATGTTATGGTGGTATTTTTCTCCTGATAGAGAACATAAATTTATATATATATATATATATATATATATATATATATATATATATATATATATATATATATATATACATACATGTATATGTGTGCATGTGTATATGTATATATATATATAAAATGTATATAGTATGTATACATGTATATATATACATGTATATGTGTTCGTGTGTATATGTATCTATATATATATCTATATATATATAGATATATATATCATAGATCATATTTGTGATGTAGAAAATACTCTGGGCGGGCCACAAACTCCCTGCTTTCTCAATTTCTGATGATTGTGGATGGATGACAGGATGTGGGGACGGGCTTAACAATCCCACCAAGGACTTAAAGGTGAATTTCGAATAAAATTCAAAAAAAAAAAACTGCAGCTCTGCAGAAACTATGTCTTCAAGAACCATTTTTTAGGACTAATGATTATAATTAAAAGATTACCACAACAGCTTTTCGGATATCCAAGGTCTGCATTCAGTTTCAGCCATAAACTATTGCTATGACTGTAAGAAGACGGCTCTTTTTTCTGGCCTCAAATATTATTTTCCCACAAATCTATTTAAAAATGTCAACGCTAAAATATAGATATAAATATGTTGACAGGATGGATCTCCTGGAGATCCGTCTTCCTTTTGCGCACTCCCCGTGTCTCACAGCTATTGAGGCAACTGTATGTTTTTTTTAATACAAGAGCAAAGTTTGGATTTACTCTCTACAGAGTTTCCACTCTCAAAGAAAGCCTTTAGGGTAATGTTAGACCTTTTCATAAGTTACAAAGATGTAATTAGACAAATTAGCCCAGCAGACACTTGGGGTTGCGTTTTTTAATGGCGGCATGTTGCCTAGGTTGGTAATTAGGAGGCAGCTTCCACTACCAAATCACACATAGCACCCAAGGCCTTGCATCCGTAACCTGACAACAAGTTGCTCCACGGTAATGAAGGCTTTTGCATCCCACAGGCTCGGTTTGTCTCACTTGCCAGCCTGGTTTGACATTGGATTTCACACTGAGCCGCTGTGCGAATCACTTGTTTATTCTCAGGTATCACCTTGTTTGAGGTTGAGCATGTTATCTTTCCAGCATGTTGATGTATTTAAATTAAACTAATGGGTTTTTTTTGCTTCAGAGCTGCAGGCTTTCATTTGAGCCGTTCACCTTCAAAGCTTACTTCTGTGCATGTCCAGCTCTCTCGTTGTCTGCAGCGCCGAAGGAGCAGATCAACCGGTTTCTATGTACGCTTTTACCCGCTTTTCAAACGACGTGGGTTTTGACTAGACGCCTTCATTTTTTGTGATTATTTTCATAAACTGAAAATAAATTCCTCCTCTCTATGCCTCTACACATTCCGTTTCAAAGTGAAGCTGGGGGGGAGGCTGAACACCAAATGTGAAATGACCTAGCAGAATGCAAATTAACCCGGAAGAAAATTGATTTGCCTGTTTACAGATGTATGTGAAAATATTAAATGTTGCCTCTCCGATTATCAAAAATATGCCCAAGTAGCAGACCTTTTGCAGCTACAATGAGTCTTCATTAGAAGGAGGAAATTGATTTTTTTTTTTTTCCCGCCGCTTAGATTTCCATTCGTTTTTATACAAACTGAGAATATGATTTAGATGCTTTCAGTAGGAGCAATTCCGGGTGTCATAATCACTTTTATCAAATCCCATTCAGTCCACCACACTCACATACAGTCATGATGTATGTGTGAGAGATGTACATGTCCTTGTTTTTGGTTCTGTTTGAGAGATTTTGTCC
>NC_050520.1:27999598-28044312 GCF_002922805.2 Oryzias melastigma
TGGCTTCAACCCAGCTCGGTATTCAGTCCTCACTGACGTGGGAAGGAAGTGATTGGGAAAAACATGTTGAGAGTGGATAGCACCACACATCCACGGGAGCTTTGTGGACCAAAGAGATAAGGCTGGAGCTTGCGGCATGACAGGAAGTAGACGGGCTGGGGGAATGTGGGACAAAAGACAGTAGCCTTGTGGCCGCAAAACTCGCCAGAGAGTAATGAGGGCCAGCTCTCACCGAGGATACAACGCAAACTTGCAGACGAATGACAGGAATGGAGAAACGAGAGGTGGATAACACCCTCGGAGGGCAAATTAGGCTCCTCGCCGTTGCAACTGACATGGTATAATATGGAGGCAAAAAAAGCACATATGACAAGCAACACATTTCAACACAGCTTTGATTCCAAGTGCAGGAAACTGACCGTGCAGCACATGAACATAAAGTGCTACTCTAAAAGAGCAAAAAAAAAAAGGCAAAGTTAGAATGACTTCTGGTTTTCTTTATTAAATTTACTGTTTTACATCACAAGGGTGTCATCATCCTCTCCCTCCCTTTCACTCATGGTGCAGAAAGAAGTAAACATAAAATAACTAGGGACAAAACAAAGTAAAACAGCCAGACAACAAAACACATTGACAAAACCCACCCTTAAACCCCAATCTGCGCAGACAGGCAAAGGGAACAATTTCCCACTGTTCGGCCCGTGACCTACTGTGTGTTTTGGATTTTGGCCCCCTGTGTGATTGAGTTTGACACAGTTGTTTCTAGCAAACAGACTCTGCATAGTTAAGCTTAATAATAAAATTGTTTAGAGACTTACCTGGACAAAACAGAGCTCTGAACACAGAGCATAACTGGATTGACTTATCTTAGTAGGTATTATTTACAAGCATCTTATAAAAGCCTCTTGTAGTTTTGCTGTGGAGATCCTTGAAAACATTTTTGTATGAGGTATTCATATAAAAGACAGAGAGCTTGAATGTAGATGTTGAGGCATCAGTGTTGTAGATCAAACTGAATTCCTGATGGATTCTGTGAATTGTGACTGTGAAAAGAAAGATCGCATAGTTTCATTTAATTAACAAATAAGTGACCCAAAAAAAAAAAAAACAGACAAAACAGACAAGTTGAGAAAATATAGGTAAGATTAGACAAAAGAAAGTAGACAGCAGTGAAGGCCTTTTTCTACCAAATCGATGAAGCTGAAAAGCTTGAGAATGTGCACTAATCACTTACATTCTCGCTGCTGTCTTAAAAGGAAATGGCTTTTATCTCACTGGGGGCAATGGGAGACTCTCTAAGGGCGCAGTCTGAGTTGAAAAATACTTTTAATTTTGAACGTCACAGTTTCTCAGGTGTGGATTGTGAACCATCAATTCAGCGTTATGCCTTCAGATGCCTCTAATGGAATTTGCTGTTCTGTTTCACCCTCTTTTCTCTGTTCACACATACACACGATCTTTTCTGCGCTGGGCCTGCCTGTGGCATCAGACATGTAGGATCATTTGATTCCATCTAGCAACCGGAGTTAGCCTAGAGAAAGGCGAAAATGAGTGGCCTCCCTGGGCTCCTTCTGCTGCCTGTCTGAAGTGGGAGAAGACAGGAGGCTCTCAGCTAGTCAGCTCTCTGAATGGAGGCTGATTGTGTCACGAGGGTGCACATTCGTATGCTCTCTTAGAGGATATCATTTAGACATGGAAACTTTTTGTACTTTGCAACAAACATTTCTGGAGAGCAGTCTTTTGGGCATTTGTTGCAGGTAGAGGTGTAACTATTATTCAGCTTAACCAATTCATAGTCCTACGATCCAACCAGATCCATCTGTCTGAGCAAGAATCAACCTATATAATTGAAAAAAGTTGTAAATTGAAATAACTGGATTATATTGGAAAATACCATTTGGATTGAGGCCCGGTAAGTTTATCTTACTATAACGTGAAAACAATCAAGCACCATCACAGCAGACAACACATGTGATGGCAGCAAAAAATGATCAAATCATCATTTTAGTCCAATATGTGGACACGCTTTACATTTTGCAAAGACGTGACCATACAGTAGGGGGCCGTAAAGGGTGTCATCGCGCATGCTGTTCATGCATGTTCAATTTGCCTTTGAAAAAATTGGTTTCTGCAAAGTTTACGGTGTTAATATATGCATGGTGGTGCATTCTGGAATTTCTTATACTTTAATTTAAATTCAGAACAAGGTACAGTGGACTTACTTGACATTTGTGAGCCAACGGCAGCTTTCTTTCACTCCCAGCCTTCCCCAGTCACTTCAGGTGTGCCCCAAGGCTCAGTCCTCGAGCCACTCCTCTTCATCATCTACCTCCTCCCACTTGGCAAATTTTTCAGGAAATTTAATGTACAATTGCACTGTTATGCTGACAACACACAGCTTTATTTATCGACTGTTCCCACTCTACACCCCTCCCCACCGCCCTCACAAGTTGCTTATCTGAAGTTTAATCTTGGTTCTCATCTAATTCATTACAACTTGATAGCAGCAAAACTGGGGTTTTCCATGTTGGCTCCGAATCTACCTTCTCCAAATGAAATCACCTCACCCTCATCATTGACCATTCACTGGTGTCCTCCTCTGAAGAAGTAAAATGCCTTGGCGTTATTTTTGACAGCTGCCTATCATTTTACCCTCAAGTCAGTAATATCTCCTGGCCCATCATCAAGGCAACGTCAACCGTCTTCGTGCCTCTCTCACTCCCCACACCATCTCTATTTCTGTCCACAGCCTTGTCACTTCTCACTCGGACTTCTGCAACTCCCTCCTCTTTGGCCTTCCCAGAAAGCTTCTCTATAAACTTCAACTGGTTCAGAACTCTGCCGCCCAGACTATTAGTTCTGTTTCCACGATGTCTTTATAATTTTAACAATTTTAATCTTATGTTTTAATTGTGTGTTGTTTTAAATTGTAAATTGTCCTTGGGGGCCCGGAAAGGCACTTATAAATTAAATATATTATTATTATTATTATTATTTTGACTTTGGGTTGATTTCACAGTCTCATGAAAAGTACAAGATGAGCCAAGTCTCTAAAACCACCCCCTAAACATTGAGGAAATGTGCTGAGATGCAGAGTCCAACTCGCATCATGAAGAATTAAGTTAATGAGTGCGGTTGGGGCGGTCACAGGCCGAATCCTTTAGTACCAAATAAGAAAATGCACTTTGCAGAAATTAAACGTCTAATTACATAAATTGATTGATTATTCAAAAAAATATAAAAAATTGCAGAAGGATCTTAATAATAACAACTTGATGATGTTGGAGCTCAGAAAGGGAAAATGTAGTATCTAGAAGACACAACCCCCCTTGATATTTGTACCTGTGATTACCAATATTTTCCCATTGTTCCATCTGAAAAAACAAAGGCGATCAATGAGACATAAAATATTAATAACTTGCTTAATTTTAGCCATTTTATTGATTTTCTTTGTTCAGAAATTAAAGCTCCATCAACTACTTCTTTTGTTATCAGACACACGATATATTTTGGAACATACCTGACATGTCTCAGCGGAGACGTTCCGTCTTCAGTGTCAGTCTGCTGTTTATCCACGTCACATTCGACCACCTGGTTACGACTTTTGAAGATGGATCGTCTCTGTCTAAACATGTTACGTATGTTTACAAGTCTATCGCGTGTCTGATAACAAAAGATGTAAGACGTTGTTAGGACTATTGACACTATGAACGTTAGCTCTAACAGTTGCGCTCACGAAATTTAGTGCCTAGGCCATAGAAAATTACTTGTGGTCACTACACACAGTTCAGTTTAGAATTTTTGGCTAAAGATGTCCTGGATGGATTACAGGTCAGTGAATTGGATGAACCTGAATAAAAATCAACCAATATCGATTATGAATCATATTGTCAAACACAAATTATGATATTTAAAAAAATTCAAATTAGGGCTGGCCGATAAAACAATAACGATATATATCGTGATAGAACTTTTTCTCGATTGAGGAATGAGTCTATCGCAATAGACTTTTATTTTGAAGGGCTCGAAATTAACTCTCACATTTTCTCCTCTTTGGCAAGTAAAAGTTAGAGAGTTAGTCACCACTTGGCGAGTTAATGTTTGCATTTAATTATGTTTACTAGCTCTCATTTTGGTACATTTTTTGGACCTCTCCACTTCCTTTGTGTGCGCGCAAGGTAAACATACGCATGGAAGTCACCATACTCTTGCGGCCACTTCTGCTAGTTTTCTAAGGGAACATCTGGTGATTTTTAACCGTAGCCAGTCAGAACTGGAAGACAAATCGGCTTGACCTGCTGGATTTTCGGTGCATCTGTTATGTTTAAAGTACAACAGAAAATAAATATTTAAATCTAAACAATCTGCTGATGATTATACTTTTTTTAGCCTCAGAGCACTCAAATTTGACAAATATAGTTTTTCGGTTTATATCATGATATATATCGTTATTGCCTGAGATGAAAAAAACTATATAGAGATATCAAAATGTTATATTGCCCAGCCCTTGTTAAAATGAATCGTTATACCCCTCGCTACTAGAAAGTCTTCTCTTTTCTAGTCTTCAGATTTAAATTCATAATTTCATGCTTAATCCGGTTAACCCAATAACAGGTGGTTGGTCATTCAGTACTGTGCATTGCTATTTTAGTCTGGTGAATAAAGGGTAATGTTGCACACCTTACCAATGCATGCAAACCTGTAGTTTGCAGCTTCACACACTCCTGCACGTATGTGTGCTATTATAACAGAAATTATACTTTTCTTTTCGCACAAACACACAGATTTCCATATATTCTCAGTAAAACTTCCTTGTTGACACGTTTAAGTGCTCTGCAGTTTGATTAACGAGAGAAAAGAAGTGGTAATGAACTGTGAACATGCTGTTTCCTTCCATTTGGCGACCAACCATCAACTCATTCCTTCTCTTCTACCCCCCACTCAAAACGCTGCGTTACCACTCTGTCCTTTTAGACTCTCGTAATTAACTCTGGCACCTCTTCTCCCCCTTTCATCATATCAGAACCTGATTGTTAGAGTCGCTGTGTTGCATCCGTGTTCTAGTGACGGGGAAACGTGTTGTTGCATAAACTGATGGCAGACAAACAAACAGGCAGATATTAGTCTGTTTTTTTTTTTCCACACAAACATCTCCAACTGCAAAGTCTCACTGTTGCAGAACTCAAAGTGTGAAATCACAATTTTCCGTCCTACTCTTCTAAAGAATCGGCACTAACAGCCTACCCTTTGCCGGTTCTGCTGCCACAAAAGCAGCACTGTGTAACTTGTAATGTTAGTAACAAAGAGTCACAATCTTTTGTCATTTTTAATACCGTAGACTTATCTGAGTATTTTTGACGAGCTCAGAAAAGTTGGCGAGGCAGTGCAATATAAACGTGCTTTTGTCCTAAACACGGACAATTTCCCGCTTTACGATTAGAATCCCTGCAGTTCATTTCATTTTATCCTCACTCGCATCTTCAGACACACCCTAAACACAACACACACACACAAGCACTCCAGGATACCTGTAATTATGTCCAGTAGTTTATTTCCAGCAGCTCTGTAAGCATGTACAACAAAGGCGTACTGCAGAGGTACATCATTAGAGTAACTTTCCAACACAGAAAAATTGGTTTTATCACTTTTCATACTTTTGAAACTTCTCAACTGCAAGGACTTTATTCGTTTTATATCTGAAATATGATGAAAAATGTTGGCAAATAGTTGAAGACATTCCAATATTAATGTCAAAATGCTAGAAATTGCATTTGAACAATAAAATGCACGATTGTGGACACCGTCCTTAAACCACAGTGTGACGTTAGCTTACAAAGAAGAAAATCCCTTTTCTCCTGGTTGACTTTATAAAGTTTAGGGTTTGGAATAAAACAGTGTAATACAGTTGTGTGCTTTGATTTACCTTTGCCATTTTGTTGGATCCAGACAGCGCCAGTCCGTGCATTTCAGAGCTGAGCCTTTAGTTTACCTACGTAGCATAAGGAAGTTTGCATACATTTTTTTCTTATTCTACACATTTCTCAACTGTTGATTGGACTGAGATTCAGTTTCATGTAGAGACATGGTTTAACATGCTCTTTAAAACCACACCTGAATATTGTTATTATCCATCCAAGGCCAGAGCCATCAGGAAACACAATTTAAATCATACTCTGCAACAAAGCTTAACAAATTAACAAGTTAGATATGTGTCTGTCACAAATCATAATAATCAATTTGTCCATCATGATCATTTTTCAAACAGTAGGAACTTCCATGAATTAAAAAGGACACCATCTATTTATTACTACTAAATCTGAGTCCCTGATTGATCAAAGTTCAACCGGTTTAACTTTCAACGTGCGTTCAATGGTCGGTCGCTTTAGACGTACAGCCTGAAAACTATCTTTAAAACTTGTATAGCAACGAGAGTTTTGATGCGAAAGCCCTAAACGCGTATACGCTCGCGTCTAAATAGCCTTTTCATTACAAGTGGTTGCTTAAATGCGCATTTCCAAGCCAGATGTGAACGTAGCATAAGGCTTAAATTCTCACAGCTTTCAAGGCACAAAAGAAGGACATATAATGTTTCTAAAATGAACGCCTGTCAAGCACGATGAGTTTGTTTTTTTTCTGCCCAGTTGTGTTGAATCTCCCAGAGGACTCTGAAAATAATTACAAAAAGCCTTTATTGTGGTTTTGCTGCTGTTTTGCAAACACTGACAAACAACTCTCTACCTGTCACACAAAAACACTGAAGTTCACTCATCACGTCTGATGTCAGCTACAGATTAAAGTCAGATTTGAACAGTGAGTGTGCGTCTTGCCGCGGTAGCACAGCCTCCATCTGTAATTACTCTGTTTTAGCGTCTTTGAAAGTAATTAAGTGTGCCATTGTGATTTAATATTTCCAGACATTTGTATCTTAGTTAATCAAATGCGATTGCCTCACTTATTGTGCTGCTATTTTGAATCATCACAGACCATGAAGATCAAGTGTTGTAAATTATCTGCTTTATTAGAAACAAACATTTTCTGGAAACTGGTGCATGCATCAGTACAGCATATCAATTATTTTAATGGAAGGTGTTTGTCCGGCCTGTGTTTATTTGTATGCTGCCGGTCCATCATATGTACAATGACGATTGTATTAGAATAAACACGTCACAGATGGAACAGTTTTTAAAAACGTGACCCTTTAACACCGGATCTTTCATTGGCGACATCAAAATAAGACACGCTCTTTGACATACCTCAAATTTTGGACTGTTTTGAACCTGAATTTGCTGATTCTGATGTGAAGAAAATAAGCTTTTCATAACGGCTTTACATCGATATGCAACACATTACTAATGTAAAGTGTAGCATATTAGTGCATAGCTGCTTTTCTCAAGAGGACCTGGCTGCAGATGTCAACAGTCAGAACCCAAAGCTCGTGTCTAAATTCATTAATGATGTATAGTCTGTTAACCATTTTGTAGAGCTGTTTGAAACTACAAGTCCAAAATTGAGTTTCCCTAAGAAATTCCCAGAAGTCTCTGCGAAAACCTAGTTTGCATCAGTGCTCGCTATTTCGGAATAAAGACCACATTGCATTTGAACAATTTTTGTGACCAAAAATGTATCTTAATGTGTGTTTCAACATAAACAATGATTGTTTTCAACATCGGAACCCAGTGGATTCATGAAAAGTCTTTGTAAAATGTTCATATTGTTTAGGTTCTCATTTTGTGAAATCAGTGACATCACACTCAATTACAAAAAAAAAAGCTGTCAGCACACTGTCCGAATTGCTTTTTAAATCCAGGGCACTAGAAAGCCCCACACTATATAGTTTTCTAGTAGTTGGGGAGTAGAGAGGGAGTCCACACATGGCCGAGGTCCCCAACCAGAACTAGAAGTCCTTCTATATCAGGGGTGTAAAATCCAATGGCACACTGGGGCCAGAATCAGTGTGCTAGGTCGTGGGCCGAAATGAATAAACATTTATTGAAAACACTAAAAATAAATTTATAAAACCTTAAAAACTTAACTTGTTATAAATATGAATAAAAACAGGCAGGAATGTTATTCCAGAATAAATCAACTTAAACCTTAAATAACTTTTAATATTCAAGTCTCCATAAAAATATAATTTGTAGAAATTTTGTTTGAAATAAACTAAACATCAACATAAAAAGTGAAAATGATGTAAAATCCTGTGTGTTCCAAGAAGAAAGCCAGAGATCATTATAATTGATTTCTCAGCTTCTATAAATGTAGTTGTTTAAAACAAAATATTCATATATATGTGTATATAGTAATTCTGATGCATTTGATGTATTTTTTTTATTTTTGTTTTTGTTTTTATTGGTCAGCTTTTGTTGCTTTTACCAACCATTTGATAATTTGATGTATTTATTTTATATTACAAAAGAGATATATTTGGCTAAAATAGTTTGATTCATTTTGTTAAATGTAGCAGAGATACGTTTTCTTTTTCAAGAATATTAAATCATTTATTTTTGTATGCTATGAAAAGGAAATTAATGAATTCATTAATAAACAAATAAATAAATGCATAATATGTTACCATTGTAAGATTACACCAGGCCGATAATAATAATATAAAATGATCTGGCGGGCCGACACATGTGACACCTGTACCCCAAAGAATGTCAAGCTCAGGTGGTCAAGGGTTAACATGATAGGAAATCATTTTATGTCACGAAACACACTTAAAAGTATTTGGGAAGTTGGAATGAATGTAGACTTATTTTTTTATATTGTGCCTTTTTTCAAGGGAATCTCAACAAAGTGTAAAATAAGTGGCATTGTTTGGGTCAGCTGGTAGATGACCTCTTAGATGCACCAGCAGCAGAGGCAATTGCAGAAGATGGTTCTTTGATTTTAGAGCGAGGTTTGCCCTCTGCACAGGATGTCATGAGTCAAACAAGTACTTGGGGCCTCAAAGAGGAGGAAGTGTCTCTTTTGAGACTATGCAGTCCAACTGCCAGCAAGGTATTTGAAGCAATCCGACAGATGATTTCTTGTCTCTCGTCTTCTTCATAACGTTTGGAATATATTGCCATTGAGACAGCTCGATGTACCTTAACGTCTAATAAGGATGTTAACATAAATTATTCTGTGTGTATTTAGGTCATAAGTCATGGGGAGACATTCCACGAAACTTGTAAGTTTCATAACCTTTTTTAGAGAGCCTTTACTGCTGACATTGACCACATGACCAGCAAAAACATGTTTTGATCTGTTGTAAAAGTGTTCCCAATGGCCTTTTCAGACGACAAAAACAAAGATGTATATGGATCTATTTTAAGTAAACGCGTTGGAATGGAGCAGCGCAGGAAGCTACCATAGTATCTTGGTTGCCACACTTAGAATTTTTTCACACTGCTTTTTTATTCGTCTGCTCTTGACAATTTGAATAAAGAAATACTAAAAAATTCAATTTTAAGAACATTCTCCTCATTCTCTTAGATCTGAAATCTGCATTTGATACCATTGACTGTAGTTTCCTGATTGATCGTCTCCAATGTGATTATGGTTTATCTGGGTTTGTCTCCTACCTTAGCGAATGAACCTACAATGCTACAGTTAGCAAGTTATCCAGCGGCGTTCCCCAAGGCTCTGTTCTGGGCCCAATTTTATTTATGTTGTACACGATTCCACTTGGGAAACTTATCAGTAAATTTAAGCACATTTCTTACCATTTCTATGCAGATGACTTCCAGCTCTATTGTTCATTCACTGAAAACAGTTATCACAAGCTATCTTCTCTCTCTTTGATTGTCTGGTCAGTATCAAAGACTGGTTGCTTGACAATCACCTACTTCTCAACTCTCAGAAGACAATGATTTCTGCTTCTAATGCTAAAATTCCCAATATCAAAACACACCTCAATACATGCTTTTACTTCATCACGTTAAGATTACTGTAATTCTCTTTTACCTGTCTTAACAAACAATCTATGAAACGTCTCCAAATGGTTCAAAATTCTGCAGCAAGACTAACGCACACATGTCACATCTCTCCTTTCAGCGTTACATTAGCTTCCTATTAGTGTCAGAATAGATTTAAGGTTTTAACATTATTTTCTGGAACTTTTCATGGACAGACCCCATGCTACCTTTCTGACCTTCCAAAGCCTTACACTCCTGCTTGTTTCTTGAGATCTGAAGCTTTAAGCCTTCCAAAAACTTGTTTTAAAACCAGAGGTGATCTTGCATTTCAGACAGTTACCCCACAATTCTGGAACACTCTCTCATTTTCACTGAGCCTGATTGACTCTTTTGAGTGTCTGAAGTCGTTTGTTCTTAGGAAAGCTTTTAGCTGGTATTTTAATTTTATTTTACCTTCCCCCACCTTTTTGGTTGCTATCTGCCAATAAAGGAGCCATACCATGATTTTGTTTATTCTTTCAGAGTGAACTATATCCATATATATCATCATATATTACTTTTGGGACACTAAAAAATGAATTATTTATGTGGAGGCCTTTCGTACCTGTAAGTAAAACGACTCGATCTCTGAAGCACCGCCTTTCGCTCCTCATGGGTGCCGCCCATTTCATGACGTCAACCACATGAACAATTTCGAATTTATTGAAATTATGACATATAATCTCTGTATCAGAAATCCTCTTTGATTTTATTCAGATCCATTTACCTGATCCACGTTTAAACCAGCTCTCCCAAGTCATTGCTCGCTTTTTCACCAGGAAATAGTCTTGTCCTGCTGGACAAGCAAAGCTAACAATCACAGCTAGCTCGAGCTGCTATATATATAGCTTTGCGAAGAAAGTGTTTGTGTTAGCCTGGGAGCGGGGAGGAGACTCTTCCTGTAAGGGACTGTCTCACGATGTTTTCATGGGTATGGGAGAGCGTAGGTTTTTAGAGGACTACTCAGAAATGTGTGAACTGATCAGAATACCGCTTTGGGGTTCTTTATAGTGAGGATTGAACACTAATACACTAAGAGTTAAAAAAGTAGATTATTCATGGTATGGACCCTTTAGTATTTTTTCTTTTTCCTGTATTAATTAGTGTGAAAAGTGTGATATAAATAAAGATTTACTTACTTACATGGTAGGTCTTTAAGATGTGTCATGAAAAATCCTCTTTGTAAACTGAAGCTCTGTCATCTTTCAATGTTATGAAAAGTATTGTTGGTGATCCAAAGTTGAGAGATCACAGAGATAAACTGTGGTGTTGCAGCAAAGGTGTCAACAAGTGTGTTTTATCGCTAAGCCACCAGTTGTTTCTCACATTCCACTTGCATGACTACCTTGTGTTTATTTAGAGAACAGTTGTTACTCGTTCAGTCTTCTTTGACTTGTACCAAATGACCTAAACCATCTTTGAAATAAAAAGTCTTCTTTGACTATTTACAAGTACTGCGATTGAAAAAAAGAAAAAAGTGTCCTTGAGCTACTTTCTTCGCCTCTTTTGTTTTCCAGCAGCAAAAACGCTCAGCCGACGCTTTCATTCCATCCTTCCTTCCTTCCCCTTCACTCTCCACCTCCTGGAATGCATCAAAACAGCTGGATGTCTGGGTAATTAAAAGCTTTCTGTAAAATGATATCTTTGTCAGACGTCTCGGTTGTTACCAAAGCAGGCAGCCTACAAAGGTGTTGGTGTACCGCATTCATCATTGTCATCTGGGGCTAATTACCAGCCTATAAATCACTGCTGTGACCTGGACCAGCTGCAGCTAAAAGCTACCATAGTCTGTTTTTAGGTGGATCAGCCTTAACGGTTTTATTAATCTAATGTGCTGCCCGCATCACGCTGTCCTTTCATTTTTCTCGTTATTATACTCCCAAACCACTCAAAGCTGCAAGAGGCTGAGTGAGATATTGTAACATTTTCTGCGTCAGACATGGCTTTAAGTGTCCTCACCCTGATTTTACAATGATTGGAAGGTTAAGTTCGCACTGCGATAGATTTATGCCGCCTTTCAAGCATCCTTCTTTTCCACTTACTTACTAGATCAAGCAATCCCTGGCTAGTCTATAAAATCCCACAGCTTACTTTTCTTTAATTAAATGCCACTCGTAACGCTCCCTGGTGCACCTCGTATATCTGCAGCCATAGCTGATTCTTTCAAAAGCAAAGAGCAAACTTTAATGCTGCGCACACTGTCTGCAGCTCGGGGGACCAGGCTAGCAGACATTCATCTTAACAAGGTCACACCGTTTGCTTTTTAATATATCGGTCAGTGCTCGGGCCTCGCTTTCGTCCTTTGAAATGTTAACGCTCATTAATGGAGTGGAAGCAGCCCCGCCCCTTCCGTCCCCTACAAAAAATCTATCAACAATCATTCTCCACGCGAGGGTGAGCCCGGTGCCGAGGCCTGCTCCCACTTACTGACCAAAAGCCCGCTTTATGGAGCAGCTTTATGGCATTCATTATGCACACTTAACAGCCACTATAATTCTCTTGGATGGGACGAGGAAGTGATGCGATTAGCTGTTGGGTCTAAAAGCGGCTTCCCTGAGACTTTGACCTTTAGTTTGGAATATAAAAGATGATGCCTTTTGTTCAAGCAGGAAAGCTTTGTTTTTTTTTTTATTATTATTTCTGTGTAGTCTGTAACCTCCACTTTTACTCTCATTTTTGCATGTCTACTTAAAAAAAATTACATCTAAAGGAAGGGAATTATTTAATTATTAAAGACTTAGTTGCAACTGCCCTTATGGGTGGATACAGACTGTCCTGTTCCGGGCATGGATTAAATGTTATAATCGTAGACCACTTGGGGAGCCCATAGAGCAAAAATGTTAATGTACAATTATTTAGATGGATACATTGCAAGCAACATGTTGTAATGAACACTTAAATAAGTAAGGTGAAGTACTGTAGGCGAGAAGCAGACATGTCATATGGATTTTCATCCCCCCCTCCGCACTTGCCAATAAGACAATCCAAGTGTGGTTTGTGTGACCATCCTAAAGGCGTTCTACAGGTTGCTATGTATCACCTGCATGCCCCGTGTATCCAGCAATTGAGTAGAGTGTGTAAGGAGTCAATGCAGGTTCTTATCTAATAACAAGACTTTTGCATAAAGGCACTATTCGTTAGCATCACCCGTATATTATAAGTACGTGTAGCGTACAATGTCCTAACAGATACTTTCACATGCATGTTGATCGTACGTTCCATTTTCTTGACATTCCTTAACCCTTGTTCTACCTTTTGGGGTCCAGACCCAAGCCTTACATTGACAGGTTATCAAACCCATGGCAAATGTGGATGATAGTGGCCAGGATTTCATGTCTGACATCGACACCAGTGAAAATCAAAAATCATTGAATAAAAAAAAAAAAAAAAAGTATGAGTGCTAGCATAGCACAAGGTTACAGTGGCTGTAGGAGTCACAAGGGAACTTCAAGATACACAAGCAGTCCTTTTAATGCTACAATCACACTGGGTATGCCACGCTTGTTCAAGAAGTTCTTGAACACATTTAACATACACTGTTTAATCTTGACTGTACTACCCAATACTAGTGTATGTCCGCCACCTACAGTTGAAAGAAACTTAGCGCGAAACATTGAAGTGATGAGGATTTTGCTAATCTTGCTCCGGGTGTTTTTTTTCCACTGCTCTATTCTGATCTATGACAGACTTTGTGTCTTATAATTCCAACCGGACATAAACCACAATTATTAATTTCTTCTTTATGATCACTTTGCCTCTTTAATTAAAAGGACGCATCTATAGGGCACTACCAAATTCAAGTCCCTGATTGGTCAAAGTTCGACCCAGATCATCTTTTAATATGCAATCAGTTAAAGATGGTGAATACATTGGCACCATGTATCTGTCTTGACACCAATATCAGTATTGGCACCACTATCGGTATTGACAACAGTATTGGTATTGAGATAAGTATCTGTATTGGCACCAGTATCACTATTGCCACCATTACCGGTATTGACACCATTATCAGTATTGACACCAGTACCGGTATTGACACCATTATAAGTACTGACACCAGTATCGGTATTGACACACTATCAGTATCAACACCAGTATCAGTATTGACACCAGTATCGGTATTGACACCTGTACCGGTATTGACACCAGTATCGGTATTGACACCAGTAACGGTATTGACACCAGTAACGGTATTGACACCTGTACCGGTATTGACACCACTATCGGTATTGACACCAGTAACGGTATTGACACCTGTAACGGTATTGACACCTGTAACGGTATTGACACCTGTACCGGTATTGACACCAGTATCGGTATTGACACCAGTAACGGTATTGACACCAGTAACGGTATTGACACCAGTATCGGTATTGACACCAGTATCAGTATTGACACCAGTATCAGTTTTGACACCAGTGTCGGTGTTGAACCCAGTTTTAGTTTTGAGACCCATATCAGTATTGACACCAGTATCAGTATTGACACCAGTATCGGTATTGACACCATTTTCGGTATTGACACCATTTTCGGCATTGAGACCAGTATCGGTATTGACACCAGTATCAGTTTTGACACCATTATCGGTATTGACACCAGTATCGGTATTGACACCAGTATTGGCATTGACACCAGTATCAGTATTGACACCAGTATCGGTATTGACACTAGTGTCGGTGTTGAACCCAGTATCGGTATTGACACCAGTATTGGCATTGACACCAGTATCAGTATTGACACCAGTATCGGTATTGACACTAGTGTCGGTGTTGAACCCAGTATCGGTATTGACACCAGTATCGGTATTGACACCAGTATCAGTATTGACACCAGTATCGGTATTGACACCAGTATCGGTATTGACACCAGTATCGGTATTGACACCAGTATCGGTATTGACACCAGTATCGGTATTGACACCAGTATCGGTATTGACACCAGTATCGGTATTGACACCAGTATCGGTATTGACACCAGTATCGGTATTGACACCAGTATCGGTATTGACACCAGTATCGGTATTGACACCAGTATCGGTATTGACACCAGTATCGGTATTGACACCAGTATCGGTATTGACACCAGTATCGGTATTGACACCAGTATCGGTATTGACACCAGTATCGGTATTGACACCAGTATCGGTATTGACACCAGTATCGGTATTGACACCAGTATCGGTATTGACACCAGTATCGGTATTGACACCAGTATCGGTATTGACACCAGTATCGGTATTGACACCAGTATCGGTATTGACACCAGTATCGGTATTGACACCAGTATCGGTATTGACACCAGTATCAGTATTGACACCAGTATCGGTATTGACACCAGTATCGGTATTGACACCAGTATCAGTATTGACACCAGTATCGGTATTGACACCAGTATCGGTATTGACACCAGTATCAGTATTGACACCAGTATCGGTATTGACACCAGTATCGGTATTGACACCAGTATCAGTATTGACACCAGTATCAGTATTGACACCAGTGTCGGTGTTGAACCCAGTTTTAGTTTTGGCACCCATATCAGAATAAACACCAGTATCCGTATTGACACACTATCGATATCAACACCTGTATCGGCATTGACACCAGTATCTGTATTGACACCATTATCGGTATTGACACCAGTATCAGTATTGACACCATTATCGGTATTCACACCAGTATCGGTATTGACACCATTATCGGTATTCACACCAGTATCAATATTGACACCAGTATCAGTATTGACACCATTATCGGTATTGACACCAGTATCGGTGTTGAAACCAGTGTTAGTATTGGGACCCATATCAGTATTGACACCAGTATCGGTGTTGAAACCAGTGTTAGTATTGGGACCCATATCAGTATTGACACCAGTATCAGTATTGGTACACTATCGGTATCAACACCAGTATCGGCATTGACACCAGTATCAGTATTGACACCATTATCGGTATTGACACCAGTATCGGTGTTGAAACCAGTGTTAGTATTGGGACCCATATCAGTTTTGACACCAGTATCAGTATTGGCACACTATCGGTATCAACACCATTATCGTTATTGGCACCAGTATCGGTATCGGCCACTTTTTGCTTGATTTAAGTTCATCAGTATTGGCCCAATATAAAAAAAATCACCGATACGTGCCACAGACACTGTAATTTTTTTCTTTTACTTTGATCGGTGGTTACACCAGGAGTGCTCTATTTACTTATGTTTACAGTCAAACTAATTGTTGTGATTGTTTTAAGGTACATAATACTTTTGACAATGTTACATACAGTGGAGGAGCTAGAACATTCTATATGTGGGGCGGGATGGGGGCAGAAGACTTTGAAAGGGTGGCAAATGAGAACAACAGAAAGGAAGGCTGTCACCAATTTGTGTAGCGCCGCTTTAACATGAGAGGATTGAACGTGGAAGTCCAAAACTCGCATTTAGACAGACTTGTCATTGGAGGTGGTCTTTGGAAGGCAGTGTAAAAGTACCTAAAGTCAAAGCCGGACAATCAAAAAACCTCGGCTCAACCCTCATACAGATGCATGTCATTAAAACACGTTGTCTTGATTGTGTTTCATCAGGGCTTTCGTGACTGTTCTTGCATTCCCTTTCTACTTCTTAGCATCCATTCGCAGACGGAAGCAGGTTTTACTTTGCTACATGTAAGAAATAAACTTTAAGGGTCAGGGCTGGAAGCATCTCACACTCCCACACAAACAACTTATTACAGGCAAGATTTTGTGGAAGGGTTCAACCTTTTACTGCTTGCTTTTTTTTTTTTTGCTTCCCACTCACTTAAAGTTGTGTAGAAGAAAAAAAAACAGAACTCAAACAACAGCAGCTGTGCACTACAATGGTGTACGACAAATTGGATTTGTTGTTCCATTTCAGGGCTTTAAATCATTTCTTTAGCAGAAGCACTGAATCATGACCTGATCAGTCTACTGGATGACGTGTTTTTCTTACTCAATCTTTAATGATTAATTGCCAAACTTGCAGGACCGAATCTGCAGAGTGGAGCAAAGCTTACGGCAGCACCTTCATTCAGAGTGACTTATCCTCTGTATGGATGGAGATGCAATATTTTCTGTAAGTTATTGTGCTGTGTCCTTGGAGTGGGTGGCATGTTTACACTGCCCATATTCATGTCTACTTACTGCTTGGCTGTGTTTCTTTAGGCACCTTCCTGAACCCTAAAAATGATCTTGTGTAAGGGTTCTGAGCAACTTTCTTGAAGAATCTTGGTTCCTTCTTTGCCTGTTTACTTACGTTTAAATACCAGACACCTCACGTGTGAGTGTGAGATCCATCTGAACCTTATACTAGATATCAGTTTCCAGGCTGTACATCAGAACTGGCTCCATTTCTAATCGCTGACGCATCTATAGACAATAACAAAAATGCTAAAAAGTTAAGACTAAAGATCATTCATTTGTATTGTTTTTACTTTCTTCTTTCTTTTAACCCCAGTTGTATTCCTTTGTCTTAGATGGTAGCCCTACGATCATCTTTTGAAATTTTTTAGAAGCGTTTCCAGTGGTCTTTTAATTGTGCTTATTTGGTTTTCTAGGACATAGTTTCTGCAGAGCGGCAGTAGTTCATTACAAATTTGCCACTGAGTTGTGGTCAGGGCTGTTGTAGTTGAGTAAGGCCTTCCCCTACTTCCCAGCATCCATCTGTTTACATTCTCTCCCACTAGCTTACAGCTCCTCACACCCCCATCCTAAGACTAACGATGCAACAAAAATGACGAGTAATATAAGAGCTATCCGGCCTTTGAGTCTGATACCAGCTCAGACGAGGAAAACAAAGACATACATGGATATGTTTGTGTATAAGTGGATGCATTTGAATAGATTGGAGCAGGGAGCTTGTAGCTAGCCCGCCGTATTTTCTATTTTCTCCTCCAGGTTCATGGTTTGAATAAAGAACTACTCAGAAATTCAATTTTGATTTTATTTTTCTTTATATATGTCCTCCTTCATGAAAACAAATGCTATAAAAACATTTAAAAAAAAGGATTACTTTTATCTATGAGTTTTAAAACTAACAGACGTTTTATTTTGAAAGTCAGTTTAACAATAGCACTGCACTTCAAACTGTCTATTCTTTTGGTTTTGTCGTGTACACAACACTCTTGACTCTGTTTGTGTTTGTGCTCACTGTTGGCGTATTGATTATATGTTACATTGCCAACCACTGTGGAGATCTGACAATTAGCTGTCAATTAACTAACCATGCACACATTTGTGCACACAAACTCATGACCTTTATTAAACTGTAACCCCAGTACTGTTGTACACTGAAAAAATGGCTACAGAGGTTAAAAAAAACATTATATAATGAAGGTTTGTTTGTGGTGTAGTGGCTAGCATCATTGCCTTATAGAAAAAAAGCCCTGGTTCAAATCCCCAGTCTTTGACGAGTTTGCATGTTCTTCTCATGAATGTCTGGATTTTGTACAGCCACTTCCTCCCACTGTTTAAAATTATTCTTCGTATTGATTGGTGATTCTAAATTGTCCATTAGATGCAAATCTGAGTGTGTGTGGTTGTTTGTCTTTATGTTGCCCTACAATGGGTTGGTGAACTATCCACTATGAAACCACCCCTACTCTCAATAACCACATATTTTTTTTGTTGCATTTTTATAGTTTTGTTACTATTTCCTTAAATCAAACATGTCCAGAGTGTGACTCGGGGCCAAAAGCGACCCACGTTCAAACTTTCACGACCTTCTTGTCATAAAATCAATAACATGCGGCCCCCATCATTTTCTAAGAATTGTGTGTGCAATTTATCAATTGTGGTTAGCTAAATTATGTTTTAAGCTCTTGTAAACCTGTTATCAACCCTAACCTTTCTGTAAAACCTTCTAGCTGATTTCTAAAATCTCAACTTTAAATATAAACAAGAAAGTTGACAGTAAGGGCCACCATTTCCAGGAGAAGTGAAAATTGTAGTACTTTTCCAGCAAAATATGAAACAAATGTATAAAAACTTTGGCTGTTTTAAAGGAGTTCAGTGTCAAGAGTGACTAGACTTGACATGCTAACTACAACTAGCAAACTGCAAATAAACTGCAAAAATAGACAAATTAATAGTTATTGTGGTAAAAACGTGTTTAGATGAATTTAGAAGACTAAATAAGTCTCATATCAGAAGGTGTTTCTGTATAAGGATAGTTTATATTTTTGTTTTGTCCAGCTTAGCTAACAAAAGCTGTGAGTACTGTGAAAGCCAGGCAGTGCCATGGTCCTCCATGAGACGGTTTTGTCCCTTAATTTGATTTGGAAAACCAAAGATGGGGCTGGGGACTCGGTTGCCTTTGAGGGGACAGATATCAAATTTAAAAAAAAAAAAAAAAAGAACACACAGCACCTTTGGAACAACAATAACCAATGAACATGAATTGTGTGGTGTCATGGGAGGAGTTCTTATGCAAATTCCCCCTTTGAAAAAGCAATTTAAGGAGATGAGTCTGACCCTCTGACTTTGCTCATTTCATTGCGGTGTCACCTTTCTTTAATTTCTCTGGGAAGAAAGCTGTCACTGGCAGGCTTGCTTACCTGCGGATCTTCCATATGGAGCAGGTGCAATCTCCCCTGCTGCCGCGATGCTGCAACATATGAGAACATCTGCCACATAATCAAGTAACACACTGACCCCCCTAGGTACCACAAACCGATGGTGGAATTGCGATGACAGCATCATTTGCTGCAGCTATGTAAATGTGGCCCGCCTTTGAATCCACACATAACCGGGAGGAATAACAATCTGGCAGCAACTTTTCAAGAATTAAAAAGTTGAGGAATTTTCCAGTTCAAATATTCAATGAATGTTGTGCAGAAGCTTTGATTTTTCTTTTTTTTTTTATTATTTTCCTTGACGGTATTAATCACAGACTCTCACAAATATCTTTGCTTGACTTATAGCAAGTCCTGATCTGTATCTCCCACACACACGTCCCCGGAGAACTGATTAAGATCAGAGAAAGACGGGCCTTGAACATGGCTGCTTTTGTGTGAACAAACAAAGACTGCTAGTAATTGGATTCACATTGAAGGAGGTATTTAAAACAGGCTGATAACTAACACAAGCTGCAAGCTTTTCCGGGTAGTTCTCTGACCCAGACACCTATTACCGCTTCGCACCAGCAAATGCAGTGATGTTAGAGACGCACCCTAAGGAAAAATGTGTTTTTTAGCATGTTCTTGTGATACTTTTCTCAAGATGGAGGATATATATGAGTAAAACGAATCTTAAAATTGCCTGCTTGAGTATTTTTTCATTCAAAAGGTTGTGATTTGGGACCAGACGAAAAAATTCCAGTTGTATTTGTGACATGAAGCCTACAATCGGGAAGCCACAAGACGCCTCACTCACTTGTAGATGACTAGATCCATGTATGCCTTAGATCTAGTCCAGGGGTCTGCAACCAGAGTCGCATGTGACTCTTTGACTCCTTCAATGTGGCTCTCTGGTTAAAGAATAAAAACGCAACCAGAATTAAGGCAAACCAGATTTTACTGTAGATTTTTTATTTTTGAATACATCCAAGGATTTTAAGCGTGCCTAATGGTTGAGTAATACAGTAAAAGCAATTTATTAGCTCTGATTTCCTTTTGGTTTGCTAGAATTGCATATTTCTGAATGAGATGCAACATAAATAGTAAAATATATACTATATATTTTTTAATCACGTACTTCTACATTTGCTGCATTGGAATGATCCTATCTAACACAGGGGTCTTTTATTTTGAAAGGGAGTCATATAAACCTCTCTTCAAAGTAGTAGTATTTAGTCATAGTATTTTCTCTTTATGTGTAAGTTTTATTTATGCCAAAAAACAAACAAACAATAGTTTATTTATATATTTGAAAATAGTAACATTAGCATGGATGTGAATCAGTGTCTTTATTTTCTAAAAGGTGAAGTCAGACTTTGTGGCTCCTCCCAGGCTGTAGTCATTTAGAAATCTTTAAGTGTCAAAGGTTGCAGACCCTGGATCTAGTTCTAGTCCGAGTCATATGTGACTGGATAGCTCCAATATTACTTGCTGTTTTTGTTGCACCAGTAATGTAAGGTTGTGAGGGACGGTAAGCTAGTGATAAAGAATGTAAACAAAGAGATGATGGGATATCAGTTAAGACTTACTTCTGTAACAGTAGTCAAGACTCAGAGGTGATTTACTAATGAACTCCTGATGCTCTACAGAAACTATACCTGAATCCAAATTCTTCCCCTACACTTACAGCTTCTCCGTACTACTACATTTAGCCCTCAAAACCGAGAGTTATGGAAAAATAGTATCTTGAAATTTGGACGTCACTCTCACATCCATAGTCGCCAGTCAGCAATGCTAGCACGGAGCAGCAAGCGTTTCCAAATACAAACACGGACACAGAAAAATCTTCGGACACGCCTTACTTTTAGGTTTGAGAAAGATTGAACGACTTCTTCGATGTAAATACACCGTCCAAGGACATTCTGAAGTGCGGAAACATACGTTACTCATGGAACACGACTGTTCATGACCCTTGTGCTATCGTAAGTATGTTGACGTTGGGTTAGGGTCATCTGGACCCCACAAGACAGCGCTGAACTTTGGTTTTTCCATGATTTTTGATTTTCACTGGTGTCCATAGGAGACATGAAATCCTGTCAACATTCATCTTCATTTGTCATAGGATGGATAACACGTCAATGTCAGGCTTGGGTCATCTGGACCCCATAAGAGAGCACCACGGTTTAAAAGACTGGAATGGGGAAGTGTACAAGACATGAGCAATAAGATTAATGCTGAAAGGAAAGATGAAAAAAAAGGAAAAGGACAAAGTGCCACATGAGAAGAAGTGCCCAACATAACCTGCCCTCTGAACTTTGAACTCTTCTTGAACTGTTGCTCTTCAATTACTGTATTTATACCTGTTTCGGGTTACAGGCATTATTATTATTTCCCTTTAAATGGTGGGAGGGGTAGGGAGAGGGGTAAGATTTGGCATGTGTCCTAGAAAATATATATATATATGTATTTTTTTTTTAAATAAATTTGGCTAAAAATGACATAATTAAAAATAGATCACAAGATGATTGGAGTGGGACTTTTTAGCATTTTTACTTTGAGGAATACAATTACAGGAAATCTATCAGCCAAATAGGCCGATTATGTCAATTTCCTTCCATTTACACAATCAAATGCCTTTTATTTCACCCCAATTTGTAAATTGCAAATGGCTGATTTTGGGTAAATTTGTGCCGGGGAGAAAGTTTCCGCTTTCTGTGTTTGATGTTTAAAGTGATCGAATGTAACCTAAAGATAAAGAGCCCCTGCAGGAGGCTGACGTGACCTGTGGCAGTGTAATCCAAGCAGGGCAAATACCACAAGTTACAGATAATTAAACCAGTGAAGGGCTGATTAGAGACAGCGAGACAAGAAATCAATGAAACATGGACAGACAAAGTGTGTCTGATTGTTTACATACCTGGAACAGAGAGGGGAGAGAGTGAAATGACTGCCATTTTACGTCTGGGTGTGAGGTGAACAAGATAGAGATCAACTCCAGATGGCTGCAGTCAGAGGGGCTCGGGGCTCAGGGGACACCGCTGGCTTACAATTCATCACTGGCCCAGACAGCGACACTCCATTACGCCGGTTCTGAACCTGGATTAAATCCCATCCCGGCCCTGATTGTCTTTTACCTCCACTCCATCGTGTTGACATTGGGATCCCCAGGCTGAGAGGGCAGCTGCAGCTGACAGCTCCAGCTTGCTGGGTCCTGGAAGATTAGCACAAGAGAGACAAAAGTGCTATAATAGGTAGATGATTACACCGAACCCTAAGAGCTCGGTCTGTTTTAAGTGTGTTTGCACAGAAGGTTGTCCCAGTGCAGTGATAAACACGGTGAAGCCTCCTAATCAGCCCAGGGACGTTGAGTAATGCTTTAGTTATATGAGTGTCTTATCTGAGTTTGGCTACACATTATACCATCGGCTGTTTGCATTTTAATGTTGGAGTGTGTGTTCTATCAATATTTACCCTCTGGGTTGGCTGTTTAAGGCCACCGAGAGTTCAATGTGGTCTCAGTTTCACTGGAGGAACATTTGGATTGAATATTGAGGTATGTTGAGATCTTTTTACTTTGTCACAGGATGTTTCTGAAGCTCCTTTTGTCACTCCTGCACACCCAACTGTCAAACAACCACGACCAGTGATGTTTTCTCAAAACGTGGTCATGAACCTTTTGGGTTCAAACTTCAAACTTTGGTTGGAAGCATTGCAAATTTCTGCATTGGTGGCTATTGACACCTCCCTCAGGGGAAACAAAAAAAACACACACAGATCATGCTGAGGCACATGTAAAACATCCAGACTCATCCTCACCACAGGAATCTCAGCCAGCACAAGTTTCATCGGAGAATGGCTACATGGAGGAGTCCGAAGCTCCAGTGTCACGTAAAATAACAGATCTCCATCCATCCTGGACGAGCCCCCAGTTTGTTACGACTGGCTCTGAACTGTAACAAATAAAAGGAACAAAACCGGTTTTAGCACTCTAAGTATTTTAATGTGCATAAGAAAAATTAACACAACAGCAGGGAGGACAGAGAGAAACAGAGCTGAAATCGTCAGATCTGGATCTGGCAGCACAAGAATCTCCCTCAAGCACCTCTAGGGTGGATCTTTTATCTCTGTCCTCTGATAGTCAAACACCTGCACCTGTGCAGAAGGAGGAGAAAAGGGACAGGCAGCAGGAACAGACTTATACGGCAGCAGGCCGTATGAGGGACCACTTTTAATGTGAAAGTACTAGTTAGGTTCTAAAACAACCTACAATAACTGGAACAACGTAGGATTAGATATTTGAAGACCGTTTTTACACTTTTCTCTGTCATTTAAACTCTCAAAATTCAACCTTCATAGAAAAATAAGTAGGGAATGTGACCAAAGTTCTGATCACGATCGAAGATATTTGTAGGTTTGGCAAACTGTATGAGACAAATGGAGATTGATTGACAAGGTCTCCAGCCAATCAGGATGCAAAACACAACGCATTGCCTATTAAAAAAAAAAAAAAAAAGGAAGCAAAATTGTGCTTAAAAATAATGCGAAACAGAACCACCATGTAGCGAGGGGAACCACAGTTGATTATTTATTGAAATGTTTACTATTCCACAGGTTTACAACTTAGTTGTAAAGATGTAAAGTTTGAAGTTATGTACCATAGTGCAGTGCTTTTCAATCTTTTTTGAGACAACACGTTTTTATTGACAAAAAATCCCAAGACATGCCAACAACCAAAAAAAAAAAAAAGGATTAACTTAATGTAGTCTGTATTCATAATGTACCAGTCCTTGCAGGATCCTGTGTCCATTTTATTTAGGTTGCATCTGTTTTTCTTTAGTAATATTATTCAAGTAAAGGCTGAAAGGAGATGTACAGTCATGGCCAGAAGTTTTGAGAATGAAACAACTATTAATTTTTCTAAAGTCTGCAGTTTCATGAAAATGTATATATACTCCAGAATTATTATAATTATTATAACTATTATTTGCATTGTCCCTATTTGCCTTGAAAATGAACTTTATCACTGAAACCACGTTTCCACTGCATTTCAGCCCGGCCACAAAAGTACCAGCTAACATAATTCTCAATAAAAGCTTTTGATACTTGTGAAATGCTTCTAATTAAATGTCATTATACCATAGAAACAGGGCAAACACCTACAAATCCTGAAGGAACAGACCTTGTGGAAATGTAATATGTGTGTCATTCTCAAAACTTCTGGCCATGACTTTACGAATTGTGAAGTACTTTAAAAAAGTAATCTCACAAAGAAAACCAATCTTTTTGCTTATATTTATCTCTAAATCTAAATCATTTTGATGAAATCGTCCTAAATAGAGTAAAATCATAAATAGTTCTGCTTCACTTGTGTGCATCGTTCATTTGACCAAATAGCCTCACAAAAGGTTCCAGTTATAAAGTATAAATTAGGCTAAATGAATCATTTCTTGGTTAATTTTTCGAACATTCCTCCCTGTTCATAAACCTCATTCTGCATGTATTCTCTGGAATTTGTTTTTCCTGGTACTGAAGCCGACTGAAGAACTTGTCTGTGTGATTAAATATTAGCTTGAATATGATTTGCATGTATTAGTAAACTCTTGCGTGGCAGATAATGAAAATCCTAATGAAATGTTTTGTTGAAATTTGTTTCTGCCGGGGAGGTTGGACTTCCTCCCTACACACACACACACACACACAGATTTGCAGCCTGGAAGTGCTGCCTGCATTTTTTATTTTTTAACAAGTTAAAGTGTAGATTTAAGCTGTAATTGTTCCGTCCAACTGTTGGGCCCTTCACTGAGATTGGGTTCTGTCTTTCCCATTCTGCAGCCTCCAGTTAGTTTAATAGGCTCCTCTGTCTGATAGAGCTATTACCAAATCCAGTACAGACCATTAGGCCGCATGGGCTTAATTGCACATTAATTGGCTAATTAGTTCTGCACTTTGTTTTTCTCCCATTTTCTCAACTCCTTCACTTTGGCAAGCAGTCGGTCATTCAATAGATTTTCCAGTTTGCCATTATGCCTTTCAGCGCAGCGAGAAAATATATTTGCCGTCGTCATGTGGCTGGAAATGTGCCGCAGGGAGTGGCTGCTCCGTGTGGGTGGGAGGCCGCGGCTGAAAGGATGGATGGAGCCCCAGGTTCCTCCTGCGTTTGTCGTGTTGATCCACCATCCACGCTGCGATTGTACCTCTGCCAGCACAGAAATCAGGAAGAGGCATGCATAGTTAAATAGGCAACAACTCTCCGGTCCGCAAGGTGCATTATTTATGAACTTTTTTAAAGTGATTTTATTCCCCCTATCCTCGTATTTCCCCGCCGCCACTCCATTATTGTCTGCGTTTCAGGCGTGCGCCTCAGCACTTTCAGATTGCTGCCATTAAACCCAGGGAGCCATCTGATGGAGTTATCAAAGTAAATGTTTGGCGCATTTGATAGAAATATCCTCCTGTAATAAAGCTCTCCGGGGAGAAAGAGGGGGGACAGGCTTTTCATGCAAATAACCCGGTGTCTGATATCACACAGCGTGGAAGAATCCACACACAGAACCTCCACCTGGATTCCAGACAAAGGAATTGACGATCCAGACAGCACATAATGAAGCCATCATCTCTAAAATATTTTTGAGCCGCAGTTTGGAGTTTTAATTGAGCATATAGGCAATTAGAGGATGTGAAGTCAAAGGATGTGTTGGTTTTTGGACGGTATGGACGCGCCTGCGTATTGTCAGATGTGTCGTGGGTTGCACTGTCGAAAGCGACTTTAGGGAACAGAGAGGAAATGTGTGAAAATGCAAATGTGGCGATGGACTGTGAGCTGCTCTGCCTTAATGAGCGGCGCGTTGGCATCTCCTGCCAGACCCTGATGGCTCCCCTACTGATCTGACAAGTTAAAACTCATTTTTTTTTGTTCCCAGAAGAAGCGCCACTTGCTTTTGTCTTTGAGCTAATAATAGCCGTAAAGTGTGATCACTCCAAATGTTCAAATGCTCCCAATAAACAATGGTCTGTTTTCATTTTGTTTATTATTCATCTCTTCCAATTACCATTCTAAAGGGGGAGTGTTTCTTGCCAGGCGCTGAGGGAATAGGAGATTAAAAGGCAATGAGGAAACATCTGTGTCTCAGCTTTGCCACAAATCTGCATCTCATTCCTAGCATTGGCATTTAAATCGACAGCGCCTACAATGCGAGAAAAAAATGAAAAGCCAAGGCTCACAGGGCTACCGAATAGAGGGAAGGGTTACCATAGAAACACATAGCTCACATGGGTTTATGGGCAGCATCCTATCACATGCTATCAGGAATTACCATAAATCTTCAGGCGGCGAGGGCGGCGGTTAAGGTGCATCTCAGCGGTGAATGACAGCGTGTTGATCCCCACATATATGTAGAGATGCTCTTTAAATGAAGAGGGAAATGGAAAGATGCATTTCCTCTCGTTAATCCCAGACGATGCTGGTCAGTTTTTAAGTCGCCGTGGAGACGAATGACCACGGAATGCAGCAGCAGGGAGAAGCACGGCGTCACCGTGCTGGTTGCACAGCTGTCTGCATGCAGCTGAAGCCGGCGGTGAGAATTGTGTCAGCGCTCAGCGGCGGATCAGGGCGATTTTCCGCAAATGGCATCTGTCCCCGAGCGTCCATCCTCTCGACCTCTGGCGCCGAGCGACGACACCGAGACCATTATCAGATGTGTTTGAGCATCCCCCGTCAGCGCGACCCTGGTGGGCGGCGCAGATATCAAGTGACCTTTTCCACATGGCTCCATGATATTAACGCAATCTCCGCGCCTTATTACCATGGGAGCATTTCACAGAGTATTAAACTTAATAAATGTCTTTTTTTTCTTGGGGTTTCATCTCTCTTATCCCTTCTTCATTTTTTGTCTCCCCAACCTCTTTCGCTTTTGCTCCCCTCGTCCTCTGTGCTTCTGAGCCGATAACCCGACCTCCCCAGGGCCCCGGCCTCCATAATCGCGTCAGTTCATGGCCCTCTTATTCCTGTAGAACTGCTTAATTGGTATGTGTTCTACATAACTGTTGGAGTATTAGACTCACAAATGAAGGTTAGAACCTCAGTGCTTGTAATCGACTGAAAGAAATTGATTTGTGCTCAGCTGCCCTTCTGGGACGAGACTTTATGGTTGTCTGAAGAAATTAAGCTTTTATAATTGTGCTTTCTTTCCCCCTCTACCATCCTCTTCCCTCACTCTCATCCTTTCTTTCTCATTTCTTAACTGAAATGATCAGACGGACAGAGCACTTGAAGGTGCTGGATCCAGATTAAACCAATAGAAAATGGGTTTATTTTTAATGTAGGTTAGGTCTCTGTCAATGGAAATCTGATTTGAACATTTATTATAATGGAAAACCCATCGAAGCTCCAATTTAGTTTTTTAACTAAAGTCCCACTCCAATGAAAATTCTGCTTTGGGTGTTTGTAATGTGTTCTTGTGGCTTTTCCTGATGATGGAGAAAATGGCATCATTTAAATTGTTATGAACAGACAAAAAAAATGTAGTTTGAAAAATATCATGTGTGATGTAGAAATAACAAGGCAGACCACAAGCTCCCTGCTCTGCTTCAATCTGATGCATCCAGTTGTAGACAAATAGATCCATGTACGTCTTCATTTTCCTCGTCTGTGCTGGAATCTGGTTCAAAACTGTACAGCTGGATAGCTCCATGCCATTTACGTTACACTAATGTTAGGTTTGGGGTGTGAGGACGGTAAGCTAGCAGGAGTGTAGACAAATAGATGACGGGAAGTAGGGCAGGCTTACTCTATCCTGACAATACCATCCACAACTCTGAGGCAAATTTCAAATGAACTCTTGCCGCTCTGCAGAAACTATGTTCTAGAAAAGGATTAAATTCCAATCAGGTTTTTTGGCACTGTCTTCCTCATCAATTAACAAAGGGATGTTAGGGGTGTCACATACAAATATTAACAACTGAAGCAAAAATGAGGAAAAACAGCCCCACGGACATTCACAAAAGTTTGTCCAAGGAGGTCTGCAAGACGTTTACAAGGCATACACAAGATGACTTCATGATGGTTTTGTTTGGAATTCAGCTTCCCATGGACACATGGGATTTCTATATTGACTTAATAAGCTGGATCAGAAAAATATTATAGCCCCAAAACAGTGATTGTGCTGCACTGCTGTTGTGTGGAGCTGCAATTAATTTTAACAGTCATAACTGCAGAATAAATCCCTGCACTATAATACACAGGATCCAAACAAAATCTCTGATCTGTAATTTTTTTTTACGATTTTTTGATGATGTCAGGCTTCACAGTGTTCTAAAGAATGTGTTTGGCCACACAGTCTTACAGTCTTCTGCGGACTGTTTTTATGCTTAATATATCATTTGTGCATGTGGCCTTAGGGCACATGCAGTCTCATGCATTACACTGTGGGTTTTTTATTTATTTAAGTCATAAACATATAATGTTTAGCATTTTTATTACTTTTCATTGACTTATAATTTACCAAATGCATACATATGAGCTTAATTCCCAGGGGTTTACTTAAAATCGTGTTTTTGATGTTTTTACATTTTCTTGAGCCTTTTTAAAAAATATATATTCTTACAGAGGACATATAGGCCAATCAAGAAAAGTACTGCTCAATAATGCACACTTAAAAGTTGTGATTTGTTTTAAAAAAAACAAATGTTCCAGAGCAATTTATGCATTAAATCGAGTTGTGTGATTTTTAGAGGTAAAATGTCCAACTTTTTTTACAAGATGCAAACAAGGTGTTGGGTGTTTTTGTAAATACACTAAGGTAGCTAACGTGTAGCAGTATTCAACTGTGTTTTTTTTAAGCATTACCAACAAGGTTGAAAACAACAGGAATTAGGAATTTGTTAACATAGCTAGTGCTTTTGATGTGGCTAACGTGTAGTGATGTTGATATTTTGAGAGGTATAAAATGTACGACTTTTTTTTATATGTTGCAAACAAGGCTAAGAGTTATAGGTATTGTGAATAGACTAACATGAATAACACTTCTAGCGTGATTAACATTTAACGATGTTGGACTGTGTTTTTTGTGGGTTTTTTGTGTTACCAAACAAAGTTGGGAGTTAGCATAGTCACAGTAGCATTCGTTTAGCGGTGTTAGTCTGTTTTTTTTTTTTTTGTTTTTTTTTTTTTTTTTTCTCTATGTTGCAAACAAGAATCGGAGTCACAGGTATTGTGAATATTCCAACATTGCTAATGCTTCCAATGTGGCTAACATGTAGTTATATTGGACTGTGTATTTTGTATGTGTAACTAACAAGGCTGGGAGTTAGCATAGTCAAAGTAGCATTCATTTTAGCGGTGTTAGGCTTTTTTTCTTTATATATATATATTGCAGAGGCATTGTGAATATTCTAATGGGGTTAATGCTTCCAATGTGGCTAATATGTAGCGTGTAAAAATAAGTTCCAGAATTACTGGAAAGATTTGTCCTGCTTAATGCAGCTTGTTGTTCGATGTCCCTAATATATAAGTGTATATAGATATATATATAATATACATACATATGTGTGAGTATGTGTGTATATATATATATGTGTGTATATATATATGTGTGTGTGTAAAACCTAAGTTCAAAACTTCATTGACTACGCGGCTTATTTTATGGAAAATATGGTAGGCTTAAAATGTTATTTCTGAGTAATTCTTTATTCAAATCATTGTGAATCAGAGGCAGACAAAATAATATACTTATAAATATATGAATAGCTCAAATACTGCTTTGTATTTGTGTTGCACCACTAATGTTGGGCTAGCAGAAGAGAGTGTAAACAGACAGCTCTCAGGAACAGCGAGGTGATGGCGGTGTTTGGTTACTCCTTGCCAATAGTCCCGCCCACATCTCAGAGGTGAATTTCTAATGATCTACTGCCGGTCTGCAGAAACTATGTCTTAGAAAATGACGAGGACATAGTCATTAGATTTTACCTAAAATGGCTAATCGTATTTAAAAGATCACAAAGAACACTTTTAAAATAGATCAAAAGATGAATCAGCGTGGCTCTTAAAATGTTTAGAAAGGCAGAGGATTTGCCGCACCAGGTACCAAAAAGGTAAAAAATACCAAAGACATCCTGTCAGACATAAAAGGCCTTCTTCCTCAGTCGGTGAGTGTAAAATCGTCTGGAAGGAAGAGTTTCTCCGGCAGGACTGCGTTTCTACAGCTGTCTGAGTGAGTGTCTTACAGATGACAACTCCCCCTGACTCAGGTGACCGCACATTATTCATGCCTGCCTTCCAGGTGGGCAGACTCAGATGTGTCGGGTGCAGAGGTTTGCTCGAACGCAAAACACATCGCATTTCACGCTTGCGCTAATGTCACCCGGCGAGTGAAGAGGAGTGAGAACTAACTGGCAGGTGGTGCTTACAAATGAGAGCACCTCCAACCACAAGCCACCCCGACACCAGATGCTGATCTGATTATGCGCTGACATGTAAGAGAGCATGAATGTATGTAGCAGGCGAGGCGGGACATTCAAAGTCGATTAAGTGAAACAGAGATGACTTTCACGTCCGCTTATCCCATTTCACCCAAATGGAGGTGTCATGTTTGAGATTCATGAAAGACTTTTATGACTTGGGAGGGGTGGCAGGTGCTCTCTGAAATTATATATTGAAGATCTGACCATGTTTGCTATTTTTTTTTTTTTTTTGTTCTTCAGGCACTTGTTTACCTTTTGAAGCTGTTTTTTTGTGGGCATTAGGTGTGCCTTATTTGCTGTAGGTGCTATCTGTTTGTGTGGAGATAAGTTTAGCAGAAAATCTGCACATTAACTTTGTCAGTTCTTTGATGTATCTACCCTCAGAGATGGAGATTAAACAAATGGAGCGTCTTGAAAGCTTTTAACGAGTTAATATCATAACACATTATTCATGGGAACAGCAACTCTTTGATTTTTCTTTTTTTTTTTTTTTAAGAAGTCGGGGGCTGCATGACTTCATATTTTCCAAAGACCAATAGTTTTGTTTCATTAAATTAAAGACAGCTCATATTTCTTATGTGCACAAAAGAAAAAAAAGGCAAGAGGAGAAAAAAAATGGAGCTCTCAAGAACACGTCAAAACAATGCAAATCAGCCTCAGCACAACACCTGTGGCACAGATTAATGTGTAAAAACCAAGGCAAACAATGCTTGTTGATGAAGGGCTAGCCTGTGTCTTTTCAAGCTAGCCCCTTTGCCATTTATACTTGTTCTTTTCAAAGAATAACAAAGCAAGGGCATTTTGTCATCAGGTGAACATGAGAAAATGCTGTTTTTTTGTGTGTTTGTGACAAGAACTCCACACTTTTGCATAGTTGGGCAGAACTTTTGGATCTGTCTGGATTTTAGGTCCACCGCTACAGCAATGTCTTAGTTTTTACAATGTCACAAGTCACAGCTTTGTTAAGCCATATCAAATAAAATGTTACTTATATGTCTAAACTAAGGTGAGGTGCTCCAAAACACTCAATATAATGTTGATAAAGACAATTAATACATTTGTTAAGCTACTAAGCAGTTTATTAGTATGGACTAAGTTGACAGTTTTCTCACTTTAGATATTAATGAATCTTACAAAGTGTCTTAATAAACCTTATTTGGCTTATTGTACTAATAAACATGTTACTAACATCTAATAAGCACATTAAAAAATGTTTGTTAATGTGTTGATAAAGCTTGTTAAGGAATCTTATTATGAAGTGTTACCAAACTTCTCTATTCTTGTTATTGTTGCTGCTATTTCTTTTAAGCTTATTGACACTTTTGACTTCCATATTGAAGTTAGTTGGAAAAACAACAGTATTTAGAAACCGGGTGGGACTTGAGGGTTGAGCGCGGTGGTTTAACAGCAGTGTGATTTGAATTTGTTAAAGTCAAGTTAAAGTTAAAGTCCCATTAGTTGTCACACACCACATTTAACCCATCTCATGGAGGACCGGTGAGCTGCAGACACAGCTGCACTCTGGAACCATTTGATGGTATAACCCTCTAATCCAACCCTTTTAACCCTTCTACTCTCCTTAGCTTGTTTACATTAAAAGTGGGGTCATCTGGACCCCACAAGACAGTGCGCTGAACTTTTTTTTTTATCATTGATTTTTGAGTTTCACTAATGTAAATGGCAGACATAAAATTCTGTCCACCTTTGTCCACATATCTCATAGAAGGAATCACACATCAATATGTGGTTGGTGTCATCTGGACCCCAAAGAGAGCGGAAGGGTTAAGGGTTAGTTTATTGTCCAAAGTTCAAAATACTGAACTTTAGCAAGGTCGACGCGTGGCATTAATCAATCAGGGACTCATCTTTGGGCACATGAATCAATCAGCGGGTGGAGTACAAATCCAACATGGTGGATTGATCGACCATTCTCGTTTTTAATCTCTGTCTATCTGTTTCCATAAGCGACTTTATCCCTTTTGGGCCATAGGGTTGCCGTACCCCGTCCCACACACCTTTTTGGACAGGCATCAATCACCACATTTGTCACGAGGCGGAAGAGGGGCGGACAATGCAAATTTGACACACAAATCGTGTTTGTTGTGAAAGTAGTGCAACCCTTGTGCTATCCTAGGTATGTTTACCTCAAAAGTGCGGTCATCTGGACCCCACAAGACACCGCGCTGAACTTTTTTTTCTCAATGATTTTTGATTTTCACTGGTGTCCATGGCAGACATGAAATCTTCTCCACCTTCGTCCATATTTGTCATAGGATGGATAACACGTCAATGTATGGCTTTGGTAATCTGGACCGCATTAGATAGCACAAGGGTTAAGAAGACAGCTATATTTCACCAAACTTAGTCACAACTTTACTAAAAAGAAAAGAAGTTGCTCCATGCGTCATGAGACTATATTAGAAAGGGAATTTAGGTTTACTTCTGTATCTTTTTTACAGCTGAAGTCTAACCATGGACCTCAGTCTTGAATATCTCTTTGTACTAGGGCCTTTTGCCACATTTTCCAGGATAAGAAGAAAACAAAGTGTTTTATGTGTTTATCAGACTGGTATTTTCCACTGGGACGCACAAGTTCCCCAGCTTAACTGATTCTATAAAAGCCGTTTAGCCTGTTAATGCAACCCTAGGTATTAGATTGTTCTTTTTGGCTGCAGAACCAAGGAAATTGCCAAGCGTCTCTGTTTTAAAATGTCTCGCCAAGCTCAGCGGGGAAAAAAACTTTGAAGAATACCTCTGGATTTATCTACTTTATGAGGTACAGATCCATTTAAATGCTGCAGGCAACCGAGCTTAGCCCTGTCAACCATTCCATTAACCTAAATTCTAAACGGGACTTCATGACATGACCATGTTAAAATGTTAACGCTCTTGGATTCTCTGTATTTAGATTGACAGGTTTGGACCATTTCCCAAATTTGTGCTGCTTGCAGACTGTTTCCTGACACAGTCCGGGAATTATCTGTAATACGACCCCAAATTATTTCTGTTTCCTTTTTTGTCTCGAGCCCTATAATAATAAGACAATCTGATTAGGTAATCACATTGGTTATGCCAGATAATAGGGCGCTTAGACCGGACGAGGACAGCATTCCGATTTGCACATTTTTACCTTTCCTAGATGAATAATAAGCGTTTCAGGCTAATGGCCAGGAAACAAGCAGAGTAGAGAAAGAAACCAGTGTCTGCCTTCATTAGGACAAAGGGAGGGTGAGCAGGAGAGCGTCTGACAAGCCAGTAACGCCTCATTGTCCCTGATCTCAAGTTTCATAAATTTCCACGGCTCTCGTTAAAGGACGTGTCGCTGCTGTCACCAGGCGCTAACTCGTTATCTCCTCAACGCCGTAAAACGCTGTAATTAACATTCAACAACTGTAACTGATCCAGCATTGCTCCTCTCTAGCCGATAATTGCCGCACCATTGTGTTTGCACATAAGTGGGACTTTTGTGGATGCGTGTGGTTGGGGTGCACAATTTTGTGGCTCATTTTGATTATACGTAAAGGTGGGAAAGCTGTTCGTCTGAGCTTAAAGGCGAATGTTTTTTTCTCTGCCTCGGTTTTGGCGGTCACGGATTTTTGTCCCTCCACCTGAGACTCATATACATTTTCTTTTCAGAAAGACTTTGCAAACATTCTAATATTCTTGATCTCCTGTGCAAAAGCAAAATTAGTGGAGTTTTTAATAAGAACTTAGCAACACAACTAGCAGTTATGACATCACAAACCTTTTTCACAAGTCATTTTTGGCGGTGATAACGTCCCCCAATATTATCGTCCATTTTTCTAGTAGTTGCATCCATTTGCTGTATTTGAGACTAAATTGAGTGACTCCTCCCTCTTTATGTTCCAAACAGGAAGTACCTGCTGGTCGCAATAATCCAAAAACCCCGTAGACTTCTATTGAGAAACAGCTATTACTCAGACAATATATTTGTCAGAATAACTTTTCTTTCTCTAAAACTTTTTTCTTTTTAATCCTATTTTTTTTCATGATATTTTTCTTTTGTGCAAGTTATTCAAGATAAAAGCTGGCCAGTCAGACGCCTCAATAAAAGTATAGGGTGGAATGTTTAAAAAGTTTGATGGATTTTGTGTTGCCTTCCTTCTTTGTGGACTTCCAATAATCTCGCTCCTGACTGGAAAAAGGTTTTGCCATAGAAATAAGGACTCAGACCAATCACTGCTTACTGATGTCATCTAGGTCCAACATGATGACATCCGTTTTGTGAAAATAAATGGTTATTGAATTGACTTAATTTGGTCAGAGCACCTAGTAAGACATTTTTTGTGTGTGACATCACATTTACTAGGGGTGTGCCAAATTTCGATATTGCGATATATCGCGATATTTAGTCCTGCGATCGATTCTCGATGGGTTCTCACCAAGTATCGATATTATATTTTCATTTAAAGAGGCTATAGCGCTGAGCGTCTGAGTCACGCGCCGGAACTATGGGCGCACGCTGCGTCGGACTTTTAATAGCGATGCACGCGCTCATTCAGGAGAAGCACCGGTGAGATACAGGCTCTGTAGCGCGTGTGTGAAGCATGCCTACCTGTCAGCATTTATCATCCATCTGTAGGAGATCCACCCGGTAAGAAGTGACTTTGTCTGAGCGCTAGAATGTCAGCGATCACTTACTTTCTGTTTGCTGTGGGAACTGAGCGCGTGCTACGCAGTTGTCTGTGTATGCTTCAAGGAGCGTCGGAATTTTCGCTTTCATGCACTTCAATGTTTAACCTGCTGCTGTACGGTGTAACTTTGATAAATTTATAATGTGACGTTTTCAAACAATGTAATTACTTGTTGCTAATGTTAATTTTAAAGTAATTCTTAAATAAAAAAGCAGGATTTGATGTATGAACTTAAATTTAAATGTAATTAAACTAAAGTACATGAATTCACTGTAAAATCAGGGAGAATGCTAATTAATTGAAGCACTTAAAATTATATTTATTGCCATTATTATGTGTGTTTTAAGGATTTTACCTATTAACTGCTGACTGACCAAATGGAAAAATGATAAAAATTGGAAAAATAATCTCAAGTAACAGTCTGAGTAAATCAGCCTTCATTTTTGGATGCTCAGCCCTTTTCAAGTGAGAGAAAAGTGCACGAAAAATTAGGTCAATTTTGAGAGAGGCTGTAAAACATATTCATCATCCTTTGGTGTGATGTTCTTTTGGAGGTAGATAGCTGTCACTACTTGACTTATTTAATATTTGTTCTGTTTACAACAATTCTGCACTAAGTAGTGTCACTGCTGATCATGTTTACTATTGTTAACATTGAATTTGACAGATAATTCCAATTTGGTTGTTGTCAATGTTTGTCAAAGACATAGTATTACTGATTTCAACAATTTTGCACAAAAGTGTCTATAATTTGTTGCACAAAATAAGAAAAGTTGTTTAGTATGATTGTGTTTAAGGTAAAAAAGACAAATGGGGATATATTTCCCCCCAAAAACACATTCTTCTATATAATGGTAGTTATTAGAGAGGATTTTTACCAATTATCGCAGTATCGCGATATTATCGATATCGTGAGCCATGTATCGCGTATCGTATCGTATCGTGAGGTACCCAGTGATTCCCAGCCCTAACATTTACTCTGTCCAATTCTTGTATACAGTCAGTGGTTTAAGCACAGCTCTTATAAAAGTCCAATCAATAAAGTAGGGGTGTAGGTGGAAGTAGATTTGGTAATACATCACGATACTCTATTTTGTGATACTTGAATTAAATAATTATTTATGAGTGTCCTTCAGCATTCTACTCTTTGTTTTCCACATAAACCCCCAACCCCGAGTCTCTTTGAGCAGCTCTTAACCGCGACGAAAACAACAAGATCTCGCGAGAACCAGCTCGTGTTGAATGTTCAGCTAGCCTCGCGATTTTTGTTGTTACGAGACATGGACTACTTAGTTTTTACTTAGGGATGGGTACCAAACCAAAACTCTGTGCCACTTGCTCCCAGTATATGTAAAAAAGCGGATTGCTGTGCTTCGTGGCGGGCTCAGATATAGATCAGCAGAAGGATCATGCAAGGAGATTCAGCTTTAAAAAAATTGTGAACAATTTTTATGTTATTGTCTTGGGATATATCATGATAGTATCATGAGCTGCACATTGCGATAGGTATCGTACCACCAGACTCTGGCACCCCTACTATTAATTAGGTCTCCATTTGTAAATTGTGTAGTCAGACCATCAGTTGTGGCCAGCCTTCTCTTAGTGATAATCTTCAGATTAGATTCTGCATGGGGCTCTTACAGGAACCAAAAGATGTCACCTCTGTTTTTGTTTCCCAATCATGCCTGACTTCACCAGTGAAGCAGCCATCAAAAGGCTTCATGAGTAATTGGTTTGGGTCAACTGATACTCTCTGGCACCGCACAACGCTGTCATCTCTGGCGTCTGCTCCAGCCAAAAGCCAGTGAACTGTGTGTGATTCTGCTCCGCTGAATCAGGTAAAGTTGACGCAGCTCCTTCTATTCAAGGTAACCGGCTCGATGTAAGTTAATACGGGATAACCTTGAGGCCAAGTGTGGAATGGGAGAAGGGATGTCAAATTAGCAGTGTCACAAGGTCCACGTTGGCCGCCACCATGGTGGTCTGCCACCGATATGCAATCACCCTTGCTTTATCTGTATGCTGCTAGTCCTGCGTTTCACTCCCTGGGGGATTACAGCCAATGCCAGAATGAGGTTCCAGAGAGCCAAAGCAGCCCCAGGAGGACAAACAAAACCAAAAGGCTGCATAGTGTTTCTTGTCTTGGTTTCATGTTCAGGTCAGCGGAGATGGCGTGCAGGTGTCTAGGGACCCAGACTGTGTATCTGTGGGACAGACTAAAAGCTTTTTCGTCAAACACTCAATGTTACCCTATTGTCTCTTGGATTGTTTCTCTTTTTGTTCGTAAGGAGACATTTTCCATAACAGGAAGTGTCATGATCTAGTGTTACTTCAGAATAATGCACGTGGTACTTGAGAAGCTTCTTTAGAAATAAGCTCTATTCATTGTTGACGCTTGTAAGGACAAATCTAGATGTACTATCAGTATCTTGTTTGGTGTTTATGAACACTTGCGTCTTTTTTGCTATTATTACATTTCTCTGTGACCTCTTTGTGCCAGCATTTACGATGGCTTTATGTCGCTGATTTTTCCACTGCATACGTGTTGCTGTCACAAACTAGAAAACTAGTCGTGTGCGGTTTCCTTCACAGGACCAAGATTCAGTTAATGTCAGGCATGAGTTTAACCCCAAATATAAATAAGCGCTCTTTTAGAAACTCACAACACCTAGTGTGGTTTATATGCTTGCACAATAGACACTAAGGTTGTGGTTTTCGCTCACATTTTCACAACGGATCACCACCAACGATACTGCTGTCGCTGCAGAGTGTGAACTCTCGCTGCTGCCTCTTCTTCCTTCCTGTTAGAGTTATATGAAGACTGACACCAAATAAAGACAGCCCAGACACAAGCCAACAAGTCTTTTGGCATCCATCTTTTAGCTCGTTTGTCGTCTTGGTCCTTCCTTGTGCTGTCAAGTCCAGACAGACACTTCATATTTCTGACTGAATAGCAAACATGTGTGCTTGTTTGCTGACTGGTAAAATGTCCCATGCCTCTGCTTATTAGAAGCAGCTCTTAATCACGGGCCACAAAAGAACTTCTTTTTTTAGGGTTATTTTTGGCATAATGTGCTCAGTAAGGTATCCCTGTCAGCTGATGAGTGGTGTAGACACAAAGACAACCTTTCAGCTTAAGTGCTAAATCGCATGCTTAATTCATTTTCATGCCCATATTGGCTCTAAATTGACCTACAACTTTTTCGACTCTCCGAAGCCCGTCCACTTCTTTGATTGGACATAGATCTGTAACGAGACGGTTTCGGACTGTGATGAATTTTGTTTGTTGTACAGGCACCAGTGGGGCAAAGGAGACCACGCATTAATGAGATCTCGTCGTCCTCGAGGGTTGGCAGAGGAGACGATGGAAATTCGACATGAGAAAAAGTGTCATGATACCACATTTTCTATTAGATTGCCAGAGATATATCTAATTTTGATTTGGGCTAATGCGAAGAACACTATCAGCCATTTAGCCGGGGTGTCTTATGACTGACTTGAGGTGCTTCCCTTGGCAGTCTTGTGCTTTTACTCTGCTGTTTCAGCTCAGACGCACAGAGAGACAGGATCCCTTTAAAAGCAGTCGCTGCTCAATTCACGAGCCTGGAAGCCCCCGCCTCCGTCCTTTCCTTCAACTCGTGGAAACTGCAACTATATTAGGATCTTACAGAGAACATCAAGCAAGTCTGCTGCTTCTGTTTACAAGTTATTCAATCATTCCAAGTACCACTGGAAGAAAAATGTTCTTGGAAGCACATGCCCTAGTCAGTTCAGTTTTTTTTCTTACTTTGTGGGGCATTTATCACATAAAAGTTTGAAAATGTCTGACCTGCCTGTTTTACTAGTTTTTTTTCCCAAAAGTTGGGGCTGATAAAACACTATAAAGCATTCACAGCAGTTAAAAGAAACATAAAAATATCCCTGAGTCGGTGGGATTTATCTTCTCCTTGCATTGGAAATAGGACCTTAGTTCACGTGTATTCAGAGTATTATTGGAACATTTGTTTTTATTTTCTTTTTCACACTCTTTTTACTTGTAGGAGTTAGAAAAAGCCTATTTTAATAGGGTTGCTTCCTTTTTTTTTTTTAAGCATGCAATTGTGAAAATGCCGCAGTGGGCGACCTCATGTCAAGCATTTTCCAGCTACACTGTGTGTGTCCACGTGTGTACACTTTGGTGATCCCAGACATGTTGCGATCTGGTTTCCTGCCAGTTTTTCTGCAAGGTATCGAGAAAATGAGCTGAGCTGTGTGGTGGCTTGTAGCACCTTAACATAAAATTAAGAAGTCGCCCAAGCCCTGTGGGATTGATCACTTTACATCTTCAGCAAAAGGTTATTTGACCTCAGGTAACTGACGCATACAAACAGTTTCCCACTCAGAGGAAAATTGTGTTTTTGATGTTTTTTCCATGGCGTTTTTCTGATGATGGAGGAAATATATAATAAAAATCAAGCTGGAAAATTGCATTTCTGAGTATTTCTTTATTCAAATCATTGTAAATCAGGAGCAGACAAAAAAAATTCTGTTTGAAAAAGTTTGTTTGTGAAATAGAAAATACACTGGGCGGGTCTGGCTCCAGTGAGGGGAAGAGGGGCCGGAGTATCTCTACACCAGCAGCCCCACCCACAACTCAAAAGGGCAATTTTTATTGAACTACTAGAGAAACTGTGTCCTGAAAAACAATACAGGATATTTTATTTGATTAAAAATTATTAAATTTAATCAAAGCACCATTTGGAATACTTTTAGAACTCTAACCCTGTAAAGAAAATGCAGAAAGTTAATTTTTTTTAATTATATTTATTTCAAATATGTGTATATATATATATATAGTGTCAGTTATGATACTTTGGGTGATTTGATAAGTTTTTGCTTAAGATGTAAAAATACTGACAGTAAATTTTTAAGAAGAAATGTTGTTTATCCATGGTCTCAAATTTTATCCACACATTTGTTATCAACAAATTTAGCTTTATTTTACCCCAGCAAATAGTAATTTTAAAAAATTTGGCAGATGAGGTATTCTTACCATCAATTTTTGAAAATTAGCTAAATGCTCTCCCGCCAAAAGTGCTGTTGAGATTTAAAGGAGGCAGCCATCTTGAAATGAGCAGGAAAAGCCATTTTCCTGCCCCTAGTGGAAGGATGATTAACTACAGGGCAGAAAACATAGACCAAGTTTTACACAATTGATTTTTAAGGAAAGTTTGTATTATGCTATTGAGGTAGGAGTCTGAAAAATGTGTGAATCAAATATGTTAGGAATGGTTATAAGGGGTTAAATGAACATGGTGTGGGGGTTTATGACTGTGACTCAATATAGGGAATGTCGCTGATGTGCTGATATTTTCAAAATAGACCCTCGACGTGGAGTACAAACAACAGTAGGCTAAGTAGAAGCGTGATTTAGATCATCACCATACTCACCTTTCTGAGGATTTTCCGTCTTTTTGCTCCCCCCCCCTCTGACACATCTATTTATCCTTGCGTTCCCCTCTTTAATAAGGAGCGCTCTTCATCAGCCGTGTTTATACTGCCGGCAGGATTAACTCAGCTAAAGACTTAATGCACATACACAGCCACCCCACGGTCTGTTTGCCGTTTCCAGCTTGCAGACTGACATGCAGCTCTTTTAGGCTCCCCTTTCCTTTACTCCCCCCCTCCCTCTTTTTGCTCCCTTTGCGTCGGCCTCCTCCTCCACCCTCGTCCTCAATTTGCGTGAATTAATTGAGTTCTCTTTTTTTTTTTTGCACGAAAGCTCACAGGAGGGCTGTGTGAGGACAAGGGAAGGGTGATGGAGAGAATGAGAGACAGAGACAAATCAGCAACAGAAGCCTACGGCGCAGAGCTCTCCCAGAGTGAGACCGTCACCCGTTTGCTTGGGGAGGCAGAGGCCTCTCCACGGTAACTTATATCTTTATCCTCTCGGTAGTCCCGGGCTGCTGATGGGGGTCAGGCACATGTGCTTCTTCTTCAACTCCTCCCTCGCGTCTCCAGAGGCGTATTCACCTAATTTGTGCTTTTTGTGCCTGGAAAGAAAAGAACTGCACAAAGTGAAAATGTGTTAAAAATAAAACGTCTGCTGGGAGTGAACCTCTCCACTGACAGGAACTCATGTACAGTGTTTCATGTGGAAATCTATGAGGCTGACATAGACAGATGGAGAACCAATATTGAGATGATGGATGATGTGAAGCTTTCTACCTTCATGTAATTTAAAAACAAAAGTATAATTAAATATTGCGTATTTGTTTGTGCCATGACTAAAACATGAAGGACATGGTTAAGAAATGTTAACAGAGGATTAAGTATGTGAGACATAAAATAAAACCCTTTAAGTGCAGATAACAAAAGCATATTAAATTTGTTCCTTCTTATATGTAAAACACAGTAGTATATTCATATACTACTTAGTAGTATATTTATATACTACTTAGTAGTATAGTAGTATATATTATATATATATATATATATATGTACATATACATATATATAATATATAGATACAGGTATGTATATCGTGGTTAGTTTTCGCAGTCTCCTTGTATTGCAGACTTTTGTTTTGGCTGTTGTCAACCAAGTTCCTCCGTGCTGTGTCTGCTGTACAGAATGCGCTCTTGCTCCAAGCTTTTTCTTTCACAGCTCTATTCCGATATATGAAAGACTTTGTGTCATAAAATTCCGTCTGGGTACAAACTGTAAATCTTAATTTCTCCTTCATGATCAATTTTCAACCAGTTCGCATTTCCGTGTTTTGAAACAAAGGCTAACCATGCTACCAAAGTTGAGTTCCATGCTGGTCAAAGTTTTTACTTTTGAAATGGTTTCAGTGTTCATGCCTTTTTTACGTAAAGCCCAAAAACGGACTTAAAGATTTTCGTAGCGGTAGAGGTTTGAACACAGAAACCCATTGATTTTTCATTAAAAAATGTCACATTTCTGAGCCCGGTGTCAACGTAGCAAAAACCATTTATAATCCTACTTTACAGATTTCACCAATTGCAGGTTATCTTTAGAATGTAACCCCCACAATAAATGAGGGGGACACTGGACTAATATTATATGATAAACAAACATTTACTACAATAATATAAAAGAAAAAAATAGATGAATACTGAGGCTGAAACATCAATTCTTAAGTCCTATTTCTTCTGCTCTTTGGGAAAACCAAATAGAGCCACTCGTTTGCATCGTTGACGTGATCGGTCATTAGATCCGTCATCTTATTGGCTGTTATATTTTTACCGGGTTGTCTCACGCAGAAACCAAGCTTTGGCAGAAACATTGGCAAAAGTTCTGAAAGTTTTGATTGAGATCCAAGAGAAACTATATTTAGACATTGGATTAGGTCTCTCATTTTTTTTTTTCCTTTATGGGGTCCAGATGACCCAAACCTTACATTGACGAGTTATCCATCCCATGACAAATGTGGATGAAGGCGGACAGGATTTTATGTCTGCCACAGACACCAGTGAAAATCAAAAATCATTTGAAAAAAGAAGATCAGTGCACTGTCTTGTGGGGTCCAAAAGACCCCACTCCCAACATCAAACACACCTAGGATAGTACAAGGGTTACACCCTACCCTTCATTCAAGACGGGCATCTTATCCCATAAAAATTGTGTCGTTTAGCCCATACTAAAAGAATTCAATCAAAGAACCAAATATTTCCATGCTACTACACACAGACTGTCGATGTTTTGCCTCAATATCAACCATGACAGAATTTTAAAAGTTGAAATAGCAGTTGTGATGTGCACCATTGGACTCCACCTTGGCCTGAACCCTTTTAATTATAAACTATTACAACTCCTTCCATTGCAGTATTCATGAACAGGGAGATAACTCCGATAGATGTCTTGGGTTGCTGTAAGTTGAGATAAACACTTGCAGAGTTGTTACAGCCAATCGCCCGCCTCTGTTCCTCAATGTTACTGCCTTAGCACTCAATAATTCAAAGCTTGGCGGTAATGAGCTCCCTGTAGGCCACGTCCCCGAGGAACCTCCCCACTGTGCCTCTACTGTAATGTAGTTATATCTCATGTCAGCTTTCAAATCAATTACATTTCTATCTGATGGCTAAGTAATTGCGCCTGATTGAGTTTTTGGCACGGCAGCCAAGTGTGTGATTCCCAAACTCCAGCCAGACAAAACAGGAAGCTTCATCAAATGAAACTCTATTTCGTCCTGATTGAGGCCGTTTGCATGATAAGCACAACTGTAATTATGATAATAACAATAATAATAATAACAATAGCAATCTGTGTTTTCTCAGCCCTCTTGTATTTTGCTCGCCAGATGAATGTTATACCCCAAGGACAGCGAGCGGTGTTTACTTTAGTCAAGATGCAAAGGCTGATTTGATTGTTTGTGCAATTGAACAGATTAGATGCAAACAGCAACGCAAGACTTACAATTTGCTGCAACGCAGCAGATGTTTTCCGCACAATTGCACGCTCCTCTCAACCCTTTGATGTGTAGAGTTGGATGTCGGACATTGGGAGCGGCTGTCTGTTGGAGGGAAGTCGGGAAAAATAACAACGGCGACCAGCTGACAGCTAAGGTCAGGGCGGCATCGCCGTGTGTCGGATCCGTACACCGATCAGATGACTTTGCACACGGACAAATGAACAAAAGGGATAGACGGGCGTCCGCATGAATGGATGGACGACTGGACGCCGGAAGATGGATAAACACAATACATGCCTGGATGGACAATTGAGCTCTGAAATAGAGAGGTATTGAGACAGATGAGGGGGAGGATGCTGTGGTTAGGTGCATCAGCAACTAAATAGTGATGAATTGTGGCTGCTGTCAGCAGCACTAAGTATAACAGACATAGTAAAGCACTCGTTCTCATCCATAATCAGCAGACACAAATGATTGTCTTCATGCCAGAAGAGAAGTTCTCTGGAAATAAAGCACCCGGAGTATCTGCCAACCTGTCTCCCCATCCTCACTTCATCATTCTTTTTTCTTTTTATATCCCCTTGCTGTTGGTGTTTATGCCCTTTAACTCTCTTCACTGGCTTTATTCTCCGCTCATTCCTCTTCTTCAGGCCCTCCGTCTCTCTGACACAGTCTTTTGTG
>NC_050520.1:28044352-28052083 GCF_002922805.2 Oryzias melastigma
CAACTGGGTGCACATCTACAATCTTGCCTTTCATTTCATGGCTTCTGGAAATGGATGTTTTACTGCCTTCATTAAAGCGTGCAGCAGTCGGCGCTGTGTTTTCCCTCTGAAGTTTAGCTCCATGAACCTCGCCATTAGAGGACATTATGGCCCAAGATTTCAGGGCACAGTGGAACACTGTATAATTTGATTAGTGTTATTAATCAAGTGGAATACCCCACCCCCCACATGCACCATCCTTCTTTTCCCTCCCCCTTTTCTTCTATTTTCTGCGTCTTTGGGCCTCCATCTCTTTTAAAATCTGCACTTCTACAACCACAAGTCGTCAAAAGGACCTTCCGTTTTAAAAACAATGATTTACAACTTGTTTTTTTTTTTTTTCTTTACCTCCCTTCCTCCTCTGCCCTCTGAGCCACGGCCCCCCACTCCCCTTTTTTTTACCCAGAACATAAATCAATTGAGATGAAAGTTCCAGAATTGTGCTTGCTGGGAGGGATTTGAGCAAAATTGCGCTATGAATTTTTTAAAGGGAATTTTTACTAGCTGTTCAGCGAGACTTGAGCGGCGAAGGAAGGTGAGGCCACGAGGATTTATGGGGCCCGGATTCTTCATTACTGAAGTAATTTTCCTGCAAATGATAGCGCAGCACCCTGGAGGGGGGAGCGCTGCCCGCCCGGGAGAGTACAAACCTGCTTAATCTCTTGTGGAGAGAGCTGCTCGGAGCACTAATATCATCTGTAAGGAACTGAGGCTCCATTTGTTCACATCTAAACTGCAGCCAGTCTATGTGGGACTCATAGTAATTGATTGCTCAGATTTGTTCCAAGAGCTGCTTGATTTCATTATGGAGCAAAGTTGGTTGTGGAAACATGCATTTATGTGTTTGCGATGTCAAAGAAAATCTACGTTTCTCAACTTTTCGAAACAATTAACCCAATTTGTAGGTTCCTGGTAAAGCCTCTTTGTGTTGTAGTACTTTATTGCATGCATTTTTATACCTGATTGCAGACTTGCTTATGCCTTAGTCACAACTTTCCTTACGGGTGGATACAACAGTCTACGGGTGAAAGTGGTCAAACTTGTAAGGAGCACACAGGTGGCCCAGACTAAATTCTAAGATCGTAGACCGTTAGGCAAGTCCGTAGAGTGAAAATGTTCTTTGTTTTTCTACAAGCATGGTCCGAACACTTATATAGCATGTAAGGGGAAGTAAGGGGGAAGTAGGTGAGGCACAGGTGTGCCAAAGAGAAAAACTTAGGGACCGCGCTAGAAGCTTGTTAGTGCTGTTTAAGTGACCATTAAAAATTAGGTAATTAAATAATCAGAGGTTAGTTTGTGTGGGTATCCTAGTGGCGTCTTACCGGCACTTGCGTATCACCTTCATACCTCGTGTATGCAGCATTTGTGCACACCTTGCTAATGACTAGTGTACCGCAGGGATAAGCAATTCCAGGCCTCGAGGGCCACTATATATGTATGAATTTCAGATATCCAAGCCCTACTTATGACTGATTACTTGGTTCAGTGAGACACTAGCAGGGTATGTTGAAAAACATGCAGGAAAGTGACCCCTCAAAGCCTGGAGTTGCCTATTCCTGGTGTGGCGTAAGGGCACCATTTGACAGCATCACCTATGCGTTACAACTACATTGTACATCACGATGCACTTAGCACACGTGTGAAAATGGTACTTTCTTGATGTCCTTCCAAACCGCAAGACACACCTGTGCTTCCCTTAACCATTGTGATATCTTATGGGGTCCAGATGATCCCAGCCATACATTGACGTGTTATCTCCATAAAAAATGTGGACAGTCTGCCATGGAAACAAGTGAAAATCAAAAATCACTGAAAAACAATAGTTCCGCGCGCTGTCTTGTGGGGTCCAGATGACCCCACTGCCAACGTCAACACACCTAGGATAGCACAAGGTTTGCGATGTGGCCACTCCTGTCTACGCCCCTCCAAGGGCCAGGACCATCCCTAAAAAACCCACAGTATACATACCGGTTGTTTTGCATACTGGCGTATGTGACTAAGGCATAAGATTTTGTTTCATCATGACGGCTTTCCAGCTGTCTCCCTCTCCTCATTTTAACCCCTTCCAGTCCAAACCCAGCTGACGCTCTGTCTCCATCTCTTTAGGTGCAGCCAGCGGCAGTGGCCCTCCTCAAGGTTAGTGCGTGCACGATGCCAGGTCTCATTCTGTACTCTGCCTGCTGTCCATTCAATTTTACAGCTCACTAGCTTGAGAAGCAGAAGGGCTAAATCTGCGGCAGAAGGAGGGGGAAGAGAGTGGGCAGGATGAAGAAGGGGAGTGGGGGACAAAATTATTGTGCACCCTGTCACTGATTCAAGTGGATCTCATTCTAGACACACTAACAACTCAGGAAAATTAGTCACTTCTCACTATGCCAGACCTGAGACGTGGTTAAGGAGTCAGAAGAGGCAGGCAGCACGGAACCCGCCGGCATATCAAAGCACTGTAGCTCCTGGAGCGCCTCAGTGAAGAGAGCAGCAACTTGCAGATGAAAGTAATCTGACAGAACTTTTCCTTTTTTGGTGTCTTTTGATATAACGATGTGGAACAGGACTTTGAAGCACAGCTCCACGTATTTTTTTCCCCCAACATGACCTGATATTTTCTTCTGGGCACATAAGTCATACAAGTGCATTCCAATAAAGTAGAAAAAGCATTAAAAGTTGGTTAGTTTTAGTAATTGAAATTAGAAAGTAAAGATCATTTATTTAACAGAATTCTTGCACACAGACATACTTTTTTTCATTACCGTATATTCTTAATAACTGTAACTATAAATGAAAAACATGAGACGTTCAATAGTTTACACTTAAAGTGTCCCACTCTTACCAGAGAATTAATTCACAATACAAAGTTTCCTGAACATCATCCAGACTTGTATTGTTTTGGCACTCAAGTCTTAATCACAAACTCTATGTCACTCCATCTGTAATAGAAAGAGCTTGATCATGGAAATATTTTGCATAAAGGTCAAAAGTTGGTCAGTGAAAATAAAAGTGAAGGAAAAAATGTAAAAAAATAGTCACGTCAAAGTGTCAATGTGTGAAAAAGAAGTAACACATACAAACAGAAGAATAAGAAAAATAGCACTCTTCCCTCACAAGAAAAATGATCTGGTTCCAATCCTAGCTGGGAGCTTCATGTTTGGAGTTGTCATGTTCTCTACTTGTATTTGTGGGCTTAAGGTTTCTCTCACTGTCCAAAAACATGCTTCATAGGTTAAATGTTAGTTGTCCTTAGGTGTGAATATGAGTGTGTGACCATGGGATGGACTAGCAACCCATGACTCCAGAAGGTGTAGAAAATGGATGGATGGATGGATGGATGGATGTCTTATATGTACTTAAACAAATGAACATGGTCCCCATTCCACCCGTTGGAACAGTGGAGGCCAATTGGTGGTACACTTCTTAAGCTTTTGTTCCCCAACAGTCTTCATGATCCTCTGAACCGTTATGTCTTTTTGTTGGTTTGTATGTATGTGCCAGAATCCTCTCGCTCCTCTGTTTAAACTAACCTGTTCCCTTCTATCCCAAAGACTCATCAGTCAAATGATGAGCTCTGCTATAGACACTCAGAGTAAATTAATTTAAAGCTACTAACACACCAACCATGTGGCATTAAATGCACCTTCTTTAATGTGCATTTACACTGTTCACATTGGACAAGCAGGGACAAACATACTAGCATATATCAACCACTTTTTGTTGGTGTGAAATATTGAAGCAGTGCAAAATTTGGTCAATGTTGCTCCAGGCTTTTTCTTTCACAGTTCTATTCCAATGTATCAAAGACTTGGTGTAATATGATTCTGGCTGGACAGAATAAAGAAGACACCCTCCATACCGGGTTAGGGTACTGGTACCGGCGTGCTATGCATCCTGGTACTGGACCGGTTCTGGTTAGTTGGCTACCTGTGATTTCATGGGAAGAGCCATCATGACAAAAAAACGACAAATTTGGGACACCCAAAATGTCAATTTTTGACACGGAGGAGTCCTTAACCAAACATCAATATGTGACGAATTGTGAGTGAGAATGTGTTGGCTCTGAAGCGCTGAAGTTTTCATATTTATGTAAGTAATTACTCTGTTTTAGCATAATTTTTCAAAGTTATAAAACTGATGTTTTGTATTTTCAGAGTGCTGGCAGTTTAACGCTAAGGTAGATGACTGGTGACTTGAGTGGTAGTAACGTGCCAAATTTGAAGACACTATTTTTCCATAACTCTCCGTTTGGAGGACTAAATGTAGGGGTAGGGGAAGAATTAGGATTCGGCCTTCCTTTCCAAAGTGAAATTGTCAAAACTTGAATTTCTTGATAAAGATATTTAGGAATAGTAACCTGACGGTCCATCTGAGACAGTTTGGGGTTAGTGATGAACATCACAGCTTCAAACACCTCAAGCCCCTGAACAAAAAGTGAAGCATGACTAAGGTGGGTGGTGCGTGGAAGATCAGTGAGTGGAAAGAGAGGAAAGTTTGTTCTGGGCCCTCTGCAGAGACACAGCGTGACCAATTGAGGTGATGGGATGAATAAGACCATTCACTTGGCCTAATGAAAGAGCTCCTGCTGGGTCTTGAATGAGGGTGGGCCCATCTGCTTCACATAGCCGTGCAAAAACCAGTGACCTCGAAAATTACCCAGGAAGCACTTCAGGACAGTCACCCCAGCAACAGGCTGGGGTTTGCATGGTAACCAGTCGCTTCAATCAGTCCCTGGCAGCATTTCACGCAGAGCAAATTTCTCTTTCTGTATTGAAAGAAGTTGGTGTGAAATCAGCTTCACCTGACATCCCATCCTATTCTTTTGATTTTTTTTTTTGTTTTTAACCCCCCCCAAAAAAACCTGTCAATGATTGTGTACAAAAACATCCAGCAGCTTTAGCTACTTTTAGGAGTTCAGTGATGCTTCTGCAGGGTTTTTAATAGTACGTGAATGTACACGCAGCCTTAGAATAATCAGCATTTCCAAAAATATTAAAAGAAAAACCTTTACCGTGAGGTTTTGACATAGATTTGATTACAGAAGGCAACACCCTGGGGTCTGGACATTATAAGCATCTCTGAGGATCTGGTTCATTGGGCTTTATCTGTGAAATTTAGTTTAATATATTCAGCCTTGATGAGCCAGAGCCATGCAGGTCATTGAAGTTCCATTCCCCTCGCTGTTCCCTCGTGGAACTTTTGGCAGCGTGAAATGACAATCCGCCCCTGCACCCATCTCCCGCGTCAAAAAGTAATGAGATTGTGCTGCTGGAAATATCACTACAAAGCATCAGGCCTACGCTTGGGTCTGACTACACCTTCAAACAGCGCTTCCTGCCAGCTTGCTTGCCTCGCCGGCTTGCCGCAAAAAGGAAACGAACAAAAACAATCAGAATCAGAGACACAGAAACGGTGGAGGGAAGCTCCCCACGCTGAGACAAACGAACGCGCCGGGGCCTTTCATCCTGAGAGTGATTAGCCATCCGAAACGTTTTAAAAACCCACTTTTGAGTGTGTTCCTCAAACGAAAGAGTTCCATAAAGGAGTGGTGGTGAGATGCTTCTCACTGGGAAGCACCAGTGATCTAGTCTCTAATTGTGCCACCGCTGACAAGGCTGGTGTGTCGGGAAGCTTTTTGAGCGGGGCTTTTTGCTGCGCTCTTGTTCCCCTTCCTGTCAGATCCACCACCAAAAGGCACGGGGGAACAAAAGAGCCCCCTCACATTTTGTTCTCTTATCCGTTTTGCAATTTTCTTTTACGCATAAATAGGAGGCTAATTTAGCACACTAATGTTCCACGATGCTGGCCTAATGTGACCAGAGCTAGCAGTTTTATTTTGAAAAAAAAAAAGTCGTTTTTAGCCTCTATAATTCATGCCTCTGCCTCAAATGTGGCTGATCTTTGCCAAAGACGTGAACAAACGAGGAAAAAGAAGTCGGCGATGTTAAAGTTCTCTGAGCAGCACTCAAGTCGGAGCTTTCCGATTCGGAAAACTTTTCCGCCTCAGAACTCTGATTAATGACAAAATCAAAGAATCGGCGCTGACAGGGGGAGCGAAGAGGAGTTGAATGAGGAGAAGGAAAAAAACAAAAGGAGTTAAGCTGGAGCTCATAAAAATCAGTATTATAACAACATTAATTGATGCTGCTGAGCACCATATGTGACACCATATGGAATAGCTGCCCCAGAGGCCTGCTATAATAGACAGCCTGCAGCGGTGCTCGCAACTTGGCACATTTACAAACAAGGGACGTCCCATTAATATCAGCTACACAGGCTGAGCAGGAGACAGCAAGACAAGGAAGGAGGGAGGGAGGGGGGCAGGAGGAGTGATAAAATCAGAGGAGAGAACCAATTAAATTTGGACGTCAACTGGGTGTCACTTTACACCCTATTTTTCTGCATCTTATCGTTTCTGCTAAATTAAGCTATCTGATTCGTAGATATATCAGTATGCGTGACGAAAAACCCACAGAGTTCCTTAATTAAAGTCATAAATGGCCCCACCCATGTGGGTTGGCCACACCACCCTCCAACCTCCCAACTGCTCCTCCCCGCGCAGATGTCCAGCAGGGCCGTCACCGTGCACGCACAGAGTCCCGAGCAGGTGAGGTGATTCATGGCTGCTTGATAAAGGTGGCATGAAAGCGTCCCGCTTAACCTCTCTGTGCGTGGTGGCGGGCGGGGCAGCTTGTTATTTACTGCTGCTCCCGCCTCCTCGATAGCAACCGTCTCCAATCGGGAAAAGTTATGGATTCCTTTAAAGCAGCCGTCAATAAATCAACTCTTGACTTGGCGCAGATATCAACCCTGAAGGGGCACATAAGGCTACGTTCACAACCCCCGCGGCACCATGCGTTCAAGTGACCACATCCAATGAAACTCTAGGTGTTTTGTGACTTCCATGTTCAAAACTCTAACCTTCACATGTAGCTAGGCAAGTTTCCACTATAAATGGGTTGAAAGTTAAACCAGGAAAACACTTTGACCAATCAGGGACTTGGATTTGGTATTGAAATCCCGAAACTACGTACTGGTTAAAATTGATCATCATGGAAAAATGAATGATTTTGATTTATATATGCTAGGAGTCTGCAACCTTCAACCCTAAAAGAGCCATTTGGTTGAGTTTCTTACTTACTAAAACCAAATTAGAACCACAAAGTTCCACTTCCCGTTCAGAAAAATACACTTTATTTATGTTTCGTTGCCATTAAACAACTTTTAATAACATCTGGCTTTTAGGTATTTATGTTATATAGATGCTAATCTTTTGACCTTAAGTAAACTAAGTTCAACTAACTAGTCATTAAAATTTTGGGATTTCGATTTTCAGAGTACTGGCAGCTTTGCGCTAACGTGGATAATCAATGATCACACGATAGTAATGTCCGAATTGAAGAAATGATTTTCCCTATAGCTCTCCACTTGGAAGGATAAATCTAGGGATAGGGAGCAACCATAGGGGTAGGGAAGCAACTCAGATTTTTTCTGGTTCTATTTAAAAAAAGCACATTTTGAAAATCAAACCAAATCAAACTTTGACCAATTAGGGATTCAGATTTATTAGTAAATTCATGTTTTAAAATTGATCATAGAGGAGGAATATGACCTGCTGGAATTATATAACACCAAATGTGATCTGCCAAAGAGGATTTGCTAGACTTGTACCACTTCGACATTTCCCACCAAGCCTCTTTCAAC
>NC_050520.1:28052131-28083590 GCF_002922805.2 Oryzias melastigma
AAGAAGAGGAAGCCCCTCCCTGCTAGTCTAGTGTGAACACCATGGGTTATACAGTATAGTTTAAGAATACGTGTTTTTGAACGCGTCTGTATAGCATAATTCCGCGCAAAGAAAAGTATCACCGGCATGTACATGCAAATCGATATGTATTATTGTTCCCTAAGTGGACCGTGAGGGCCGTGTGTCCTCATTGAAAGAGGCTCCAGTGACGCCTACAAAAAACGAAAGAGCTTCTTGAGAAACAAAGTTGTCAGCCACTCTGTTGAGTTTCATAGAATGTGAGGTGGAACAAGAGAAGCGTACAGCTGTTTCCTCCCCGACACAGAGGGAGGCAGATGAAGAGCAAAACAGAAAGGAGGAGGAAGGAAGAAAAAAGCTCCTCGCTCTGTGATGTGCACTGATGTAGCTGCAGCTCTAGGTCAAACACTGCCAGTGTTTTGTGTTCATCTTCGTCTGGTCTCCCCAGCGCTCCTTTAAATTATTCACCGCCTGAAGTGTGCAGTGTGGCTGCCATCTTTCTTCCTCTCTCCTCCCCCTTTTTACTCCTCTCTCTGTTATTCCTTCTCCCTTCATTCCTGTCCTCTGGAGTGACGGCTTGTTCCATACCCTTTTCACCCAGCTTTCATAATAGACTCCATCTTCCTTCTCTCTTCTTGGCTCCCAAACCAGACCCAGACATTTTTGTAATCAGGGAGAGACTACTAGTTGTTTGGATCAGTTCCTCAGTAGCTCTTGCTCTTTGACCTCACTTGTACTCCTATTTTATTACATCCCTGGTGTACAAGCTGACTTGACAATCTGTTCTGCCTCCCCAATGTTTTTGTCTTGATCTTTGGCCTTGGTGACATGAATTAAACCCCTCTTTCCAATCTGTCAGCCTAAGAAATTTGAGACTGTTCTACATGCATGAATACTTCATGGTGATATTTTAGATAATTTCAGAATGTTAGCAAGCTAAAGTTAGCTAAAATTAGCTAGCATGTCAGCTGCTAGTACCTTCTGTTCTGTCTTTAGCATTATAACACTTAATTAAAATCATTTTTTAGGAATTTTAACATGTTCTTGTGGCATTTTTCTAATTATACAGGACATACATTGTGAAAATTAAGCTTGAAATTACATTTCTGAGTATTTCTTTGTTCAAATTATTGTGAATTGGGAACAGACAAAAAATTGCAGTTTGGATATTTGTAGTTGTGGCGTAGAGAAAATCCACTTACAGACAAATAGATCCACAAGTTTCGTCGTTTTCCTGGTTCAAAACTCCAATATTGCGCCATTTTTGTTGCACCGCTAATATTAGCTTGGGGTTATCAGGGGCTGTTAGCTAGCGAGGGAGCGTGTAAACAAATAGATGACGGGAGATGAGGGTAGGCTCACTGCCCACAGCTCCACCCACAATTTAGAGGGTAATTTCTCTGCAGCAACTATGTCCTAGAAAACAACAAGTTATTTTTATTTTCGCTAGTTAAAAATATGATCGGAATGGCACTTAGCTAGCATACTTATCACATAACACATACAGTACATGCAGTCTTGTACAGTAGCTATACTAAAACTCAAGTATACTTAATAAAATAAACTCTATTTGATTTGTACGGTGGCCCTGAAGGGTCACAACACTTTAAGTTCATAACGCAACAATTTAAGTTCACAACACAACACTTTAGGGTCACAACACTTTAAGATCACAACACAACACTTTAAGTTCACAACAAAACAACACAACAGATGGACAAAATGTCCTTTTGACTTAATGTGTTTTGACCCTTAAGGGTTGGGCTGGGGTCCTTCGGGCCACCGTAGATTTGACTTGTTATTCATAAAAAGAACATAAGAAAACAAGCAGCAACAAAAAAATGGAAAGTTAAAATCATCTGATGGTGCGTCACAGAAACCCTGTCTCAAAAAAAAAGAAAAAAAAAACAATATCAATAGAACTTTTACCGTCCTGATGGCTACTATTTTTCATTTTCTCATAAATGTAGCAAAGTGGTCGCACTGCTGCTATCCTACACCCCTGTCCACACTGACAGGACTCTTAATCACAATGGGAAACAACCAAAGCCAAGGGTCAAACTGAAGGCAGTTGAGGCTAATATTTTCATAACTTCATTACATATTCCGAGCTCGCCAGCTGCCTGGTTTAAAAACATGTCATTTACTCTAGCTTGAAGCTAAAAGTAGCATTGCTCTTGTTGATCCAGCGGGCCCTAGAGGATCATGTGTGCCCCCCTTTGGCTCCCCGAGAACGAATAAAGAGGTTAAATCCAATTGGAGTCGCTGCAACAGGACACTCGTCTGAGTGCCTACAATAACATTTGATCATTGCAGAAAGGGGAACAGGAGTAACAGGCATGGGTGCGGGGAGCGGAGGCTTTAACACTCTGCTCCTCCTCCTCCTCCCCAAAAAGTCTTTACCCACCCTCCTGCAATTGCTGTCACCCCATACGAAAGCCCCCTCTGGCCTGATGACAAGTCTAGCGTGAAACGTTTGGCTGCCCCCTGAAATTAGCAGTAGAGCCCCCCGGCAGCACATGCTTCTCATGACCAGCACACAGTGGGCTGCCGCCAGATTCTTTTCATTATGGCGGTGCCCTGCCAGCCCCCTGACTCCACTCCTTCTGCCTCTTCCTCCATCCCACCTCCCTCTACTTCTTCTTCTACTTCTTCCCCCTGTGTGTCAGTAAACAGCATCTGTAGCGCTCGTCACATTACTGTCATAGGGAGAAAAGGAAAGGAGGGAACCATGCTCTCTGTGGGTGTTGCTATTATCTCTTTGTATGCAAATGTCTTTATGTGTGCATACACTGTGTCATTTTGTGTGAAAAATTATAAGCATTTGCTGTGTATATGTTTCCTTGTGTGTCTGCGCGCGCCGGGCTTGACTGGATTAGTGCGGAGCGAGAGTTAGCAGTAGCAGCAGAGTGAGAAGAGCGGAGAGACAAGGGGAGTAGCAGTACAGAGCAACGCCTGGAGGCTCAATCTGTTTCTCACTGAGCTACATCAGTGTTAGAGACGGCGGCTTGGGCCGCGGGGAAGCCTCCATTCGCTCCATCAAACTGTCAGGCAGCCAGCGGAGCTGCACAGGGAGACTCTCAGCTGCCCCCGGGGCCAGTTCAAGTCAACATCCCATTTCCTTGCCTCCTCGCCTAATTTCTCCTATGCCCCCCGACTTAAATTTCCAATGCCCAGTGTCTGCTGCTGCAGCTCAGCAGCACTGGGCCCGAGGCCCTGTCAAAACACAGGGATGTGCTCGGGATCGTGCGCGTTTCGACAAAACTCTGGGGTACAACCCAGCTACAGTCGTACAACCAGCAGAGACTAGACGAAGCCTTATAAAAGACAGACTGCAAGGAAAAAAAACACCTCTCTTGTCTCATGCAAGTGCCCATTTTTCTTCCATCACTACATTCATAGCACAGTTGTGTATTCCTTGTCCCCTCAGGTTTCTGGCAGTTTTCTTATTTTCTCTGAGTTGCATAAATGCTCCCCGCTCCCTCATATATCTGCCTTTAGTGTCTGTTTTTCCCTCGCCAAACGACTCCAAGGATCACACAAGCGCCAGAGCCAGCTCTGTTGCTCTCTTAGGTTTCCCTCTAAACGCAAAGGGTTGGAGATTCCGAGAGGTCATTTAATTTAACCAAGAACTGGGAGTACTTTTGAAGTTTATCCACGCTGTTATCACCATCAATCTTTTTTCTGCTCCCCCGCCTACTCCTTGACCTCACCGCATACTTCATGGAAGTGCAGTAGAGCTGTGCCAGGTCTCAGTGCTGTTAACATGCATTCTGGGTAACGTTAAAGTCTGCTTAGATTGGCCCCAGTTTAGGACTCTATCTTTCCTCGCCCTGTTTTGATTTACGCGGCCCCCGTTGACTGTTCCTTTAAGTGTGTCAGCTCTGAACCAGGGGCCTGTGTGTGTCTGGCTAATGCAAAGAGCTTCTTAAGCCCGTCTTTTTTCGACCTGCTTTCACTCTCATTCGCTGTCCTCTCTCAGTAGACCTCAGTGAAAAGGGGCTTTTGCCGAAGCCGCCTCTGTTTGCACAGCCAACGCCGAGGTCCCAAGCTCAAATATGGGTTTGCGTGAGAGCCTGTCTTGGCCCGCTGGTCGATAATATTTCTGCCAGGCAGAGCTTTTTCTCTCCTTCCCATTCCCAGAGGACCCTGCATCTTCACGGAGATCAATACTTTACTAATCCAGAGCTCCCGGGCTCACCCTGGGTAATCAGCTGGCTTCCCATGGCACTAGCTGGGGAGGTCAAAGGTCAAATGGCTCTATAGATTTGATCCTGTGATCAGATCCCCCTATAGGAGAGTCCTTTCATATGTAGCTAGTAAGGTCAAAAGAAATCACTCGATTTTTTTGTGTCACTTAGGGAGCTAGTGTTTTGTTGTCATTTAAACTATTTTTTTTTTTGAAGCCTTGATATTTTTCCTAAAAAATAAACTATCAATGGTGGTTGTTGCCTCACAGTGAGAAGGCTCTGCTTCTAGTCTAAGTTGGGATCTCTTTGTGTGGAGTTTGCATGTTTTTGCTTGACTTTTTTCTCTAAGCCCCAGATGGTGAATTTGTCTTTAACATCTGGTGTTTTCCCAGAACCACTGAAAACAGCTGTAATCAAACCTCTCCTAAAGAAGGACAGTCTAGACAAAACTCAAATGAACAACTACAGACCGATATCAAACCTGCCATTTTTAAGTAAGATCATTGAAAAAGCTGTTTTCCATCAACTAAACGAACTCTTAATTAAAAAACAACTGCTACGATGTCTTCCAGTCCGGCTTCAGACAGAACCACAGCACTGAAACGGCTCTGACCAAAGTGACTAATGACATACGTTTGAATACAGACAGTGGAAATATCTCAGTGCTAGTTTTACTGGATCTCAGTGCCACATTTGATACAGTCGACCACGCTATACTATTCAGAGTGGAAAACTGGATAGGTCTCGCTGGCCCAGTACTAAACTGATTCAAAACGTACTTGAAAAACAGGAAATATTTTGAGTCAATTGGTAACTTCACATCTGAGCAAACAGAAATGTCATGTGTAGTTCCCCAAGGCTCCATCCTGGGGTCACTTCTATTTAACATCTACATGCTCCCACTGGCTCAGGTTATAAAGAACAACATTAGATATGCAGATGACACACAGATATAAATTACACTGACACCAGGAGACAGAGGCTCTGTACAAGCTCTTGGTAAATGCATTGAGGACATTAATGACTGGACTTGCTCATGTTATCTTGTGCTTATTTCTAACTTGTATAATTTTGACAAAACATAGTTTTATGGAGAGCAAAATAGTGAATATTATTTAAGGTTTAAGTTGTTTTATTCTGGAATAATATTCCTGCCTGTTTTTATTCATAGTTTGTTAAAAGGTTACGTTTAAAAAAAAATGTTTTAGTGTGTTCAATAAATGTTTATTCTGTTCTGCTCACAACCCAAGGGGTGTTTTGGATTTTGGCCCCTTGTGCGATTGATTTTGACACCCCTGACCCAGGGTGTACCCCACCTTTGTCTAACGGTAGATAGGATAGGCTCCAGCAACACTGTGATCCTTAAAAGGGATTTAGCAAACTCTAAAGATAGATAGATCGATGTAAGATGCTATCAAAAGCTGACAAGAGTTTCTAAAGATCTAGCAGCTTTTTTTTTTTTTATTGTTACAAAATCCACTTCCGATATCCCGCTGATGTTTTAGCTTTTGGGGAGGATTCGAGGTTTAGCATGCACTCTCCATCAGGATAGCAACAGATCTCACACCTTTTCACCACATCCCACTACCGGCAGGAGGGAAATTGCAGGAGAAAATTGATGTTGTTCCATAAGTATCCATCGCTGCTTTGGTCTTCAACTATCTAAATGGGCCATTACCCCCCTGTGTGAGCTCTCACTCCAAGACGTCTGGGTTTGTCAGAAGTCTTCCTTTGCAGCCAGGGGTGTATCTGCCAGGAGAAATGACCTCTAAATTAAAGTCATGTCTCTCGTACATAAAGATTTTTGTTATTTTTTTGTTGACCTGTCTTTGTGTTTCTTGTATAAAAACACTTTCCAGGTCAAACGTTTTGAGCACTCTGCTGTTTCCAGATTCTTATTGAAGTGTCAAGTGCAATGTGTTGTTGCACTCTGAAATGATATAGTAAGCAACTGGAGATACAAAAAGTAGTATTGGAATAAATGAAAAATTAAAATCTGCTCTTAACTTTAAACTGTTTAAAGTACCACACAGACAGGATTAGAAGGCACACCATCAATGAATGGTCTATTTTTGAACTTATGCCATATACAGTATAAGGCGCACCCAACCATAAGCTAAAGACTCAGAGATGAGTCCTTAGTAACTGCATTCAAAGTCATTCTAAAACGTGTTTGTAATAAGCTACATGTTAGCTTCATTAGCCGTGTTAGCACATTCACAATACTGTCCCAACATTGTTTGCAACCTATAAAAAAACAGACTGATACGGCTCAAACAAAAGTTACTGTGTCTATGCTAACTCCATATGCTAGTAACAGGTAAAAGGTAAAAAAAAAGAAACGCTATGTCCGAATTCTTCAATATTCACTTCTTAGTACATTATATAGTGCGTTCGCCATTTTTTTTAGAGCTGTCCGAAGCTACAATTCCAAAATTAAGTACCCAAGAAATTTCCCAGAATCCCCAGCAAAAAAAACAGTGTACATCGATGCTCACTGCTAGATTTGGGAATATGGACCACAATGCATTGCATTGCAAAGAAACCCCAAAACAAATCAAAATGAATAAACTATCCACATTTTTATCATCAGAACACAATGTATTCATAAATAATCATCGTACAATCCTTGTTCTGATCAAGTTTTCTCTTCTGTAAATTGGTGACATCAAATTTGCTGTAAAAACCAAAGAAAATAGCGAGCATGGTGTCCAAATTGCTTTTAAAAACAATCCCTATATGTTAGCCACGGTATCGTTTTCACAACACTTGTAACTTCCAACGTGTATGCAACATGTAAAAATAGACTGATACCCCTAAAGCAGACAATACTGTGACTATGCTAACTTTACAAATGTTAGTAGCACGTAAAAACCCCCACAGTCTTGACCACAGCTACATGTTAGCAGTGTTAGCATATTAACAATAACACCTAACTTTTTTTGCAGCAGAATTAATTCATAGATAAAGCACTTCAGATCTTAGGGTGTACAGTCGTTTTTTTTAAATGAATTAAGACTTCATTAAGTGTGCTGTATACAATATTCACTATTTCTAGACAACCAGTGAATTTCAAATAAGGTTCAAGACTGTATGTAGTCTTTTCTGGCCATTCCACTTTTTTGTAAATGTACGTTTTGGGTAATCCTCCTGTTGTAAGAGGACTTCCTGATCAATACAGTACAAACCACAGGGAATTGTAGTTTTGAAGTTGTAGCTGTTTTGGCTCACTCTGTACCGCTCACTATTATTTCATTTAATGAAAAACCCCCTATAATGTCAGATGTAACTCCTAGAAACGTGCCCTCTGTTACGATTTTTGTGCCACCCATTTTCTTACGACTATTGTCACTCTTCAATTGTTGAGGCGATTTACGTAATTCCAGCCAAGAAAAGTAGCCTTGTGCTGATATGCAACTCTTTCCTGAAGTGTTTATCCACATAAACCAGTTGATTCTGGTGCATCGCCTGTCCATCCTGGGAGAGGATCCCTCCTTCTTGTCGACATTCCTGAGGTTTTTTCCTAGAATCAGGGTTTTCTTTTCCTCACTGAGGAGGGTCTAAGGGCAGGGATCCCCAGTTTAGTTTAGTCTGTTTAGTTTAGCAATCAGAGAGTGTTTATATTTTAGAAGTAACTTCATGTTTTTTGACAATTACCAGAGTGAAGCCCTTTGAGACAACTGTGTTGTGTGATTGGGCTAAATAAAAAACAATGAATTGTTGTAGAAAATAGTAGCATGACACTGTTATGCAACACTTTGCTAATGTGTTGCATATCGGGTCGGTAAGAAAACCACTCACCTCTGCGTCAGAATCAACTGATTCAAGATAAAGTTAACATTCAAAGATTTCTAGTATATCAAAGAGTGTTTTACTTAGGCATCATCCACGACAGCCCCATCTTTAAAGGTTTAAGGAAGATTGCCCTTTTGCACAGCAAGAGTTTTGGCTTGAGGTCAAATTAAGAAGTAGCCATTACCATGCTGTAATGGCCACCACACTTTCATAATGCACCATAAAGCACAGATTTGTTCTTTGGTGTTGCTTATTTGTCTTGCACTTCTTGTAGTCAGTAAAAGGTTACAGCCACAAGTCAAAACAACAGTAGACTCAGAAAAGCCAGGCAAGTTGCTCCTGTCCTCTTCCTTTTGTCTGTTAGTCTGAACTCATGGTCGACTGACCTCTAAGTGACACCTTGCGATTATTTTGGCCAGTCATTTTAATGCTTTCAGGGATCTGCCATGCTTACTGTCTACCCTTCGGAATCTAGGTAAGGGTTAGGAGAATTCCTGCATTCATTGCTGCCTAGTCTAAAGCTTTAGGGTCGTCATGGAGGCAAGTCCAGGTTGAGCCCTGACTCCAGCCAGGTCGGCTAGCAGAATAAATCGTTAGTCTCTGCAGTGTAGAGAGCTGTGCAAATGTCAAACGCAGTCATCGGATGTGCTGGCAGAAGGAAAGGTAGGAGGAAGTGGGAAGAAAGGGACGTGTTGGAGAAATGGGCTGAAACTGGTCCACTGTTAGCTTTAGATGCCTGTCGGCAGGAGCAGACGTTGCTGTTTGCTGCTTGCCTCTGATAAGGTATTCATTTTTTTCCCTTTATTCTTTCTTTCTTGAGGAACGGGGGAAATCCGCAGGGGGGGTTGGTTGCTGTAAGGCAGCTTAGTTAGTAGCATATCTCCCAGATTTTAACAACATCCCATCTGACCATCAAATGTGCTGTTTAGGAGAACTTTACTGTGAGGTAACAATTCTGTGGGTTTATCATTCAGCTTTCTTGTACAGTAATATTTGGAAAAAAATAAATCTGGTGCAGCGAGTTAAAAAATCTCTGTGTGCTAAACACCAATTGTACAAATCATGTTTTATTCCTCTCTGACTGGACCAGGTGTAATAGCCCAACAGTACAGTCATATGAAGTAATCATGTAATTGCGTTACTTCCATCTGTTCATCTTTTTATTTTTTGACGGCATCCCCCTCCTTGCATGTTCTTATGGTTCGCTCCACCTTTTCCACCTGCCTTCCTTTTTCCCGCTGTGCTGCTTCTCTGCCTCCTTCTGAGCCATAGCTAGTAGTACCTTTTATGCTCCAGTGTAGAGCATGCCTCTTGGATAAGCACCACACTGTGCTCTTTTGATATTATATTTCCTCCTTACCAGCTCCATCGTTATAAGGCCTCGTCTCCAGTGGAACAGTTATTGCTGCAACAACGAGGCCAGTCATGTACCCAGGGAGTAGTCAGCGCCAGTTGATCATTTCTATTACTGAGGGCTTAAAGTCATCTGTAGCAACAGAGAAATGGAAGTCGTACATTTGCTCTGTGACAAAAGCTACAGACCGAGACAGAAATAAAGTTTTTAGATTTGATTTCAGCCAGATGAAAGAGAAGCGAGACGAAATTGACAGAAATAGATCAATCAGTCACTTTATTAATTGCATTCATGGTAATTCTAGAGGTTGTTTGAACACATTAGCTACATTAACAGTGTTAGCCATGGTATTCACACCTGTAACTCCTAATCTTGTTAGTAACATGTAAAAAAAAATTCCAACGCCACTAAACATTACAGTGTTAGCTTGTTCACAGTACGTGTAATTCCCAACACCTACAAAACAGACTGATACCGCTAAAACAAGCATTACTGTGACTAAATGCTAAGTAACAACTAAAAAAAAATAGTCCGACACCGCTACATGTTAGCCACATTAGCTGTATTAGCGTATATAGCGTATCTTTAACTCCCAACTTTGTTAGTAACGTGTAAAAAATAAGCTAAATAGCTAAAACAAATTTTACTTGACTACGCTAAATCCAAACTTTGTGAGTAACTCTGTAAAAAACAGTCTGATACTGCTATATGTTGGCCACATTAGCTGCTTTAGGTTATTCGCAATACCTGTACCTTCTAACCCTATTAGTAACAAGTAAAAAAAAAAAACAACACTGATTCCACTAAAGCAAGCGTTACTGTTACTGACTAAGCTAACCTTTAACCTTGTTAGAACAGTTTGAAGTCACAACACATTAGCTGCGTCATATCTTTACTTCATAACCTTGTTAGTAACAAGTAAATAACACGCTAGCTAAAGCAAATGTTACTGTGACTATGCTAACTCCTAACTTTGTTAGTAACACATAAAAAAATTGTCTGACACCGCTAAACGTTAGCTATATTAGCTGCATTGCCCTATTCACATTGCCTGTAGCTTCCAAACTTGCTAACAACATGTAAGAAAACAAAAGGATACTGCTAAAAATATACGCTACTTTGATACTGCCACTGCACTAAAAAAAACACACAATCCACAATCACAATCTGGCACACGTTAGATACTTTACCCTAATTACTATAACATCTCACCTTGCTTGAGCCTCGTAAAAAACTGCCGAACATTTTAAAATTTTGACAGACCAAAATTGATCCATATATTAGATGATCCGGATTATAAGGTGTTCTGTTGTTTTTTGAAAAATTATATAAAGCTTTCAAGTACCCCTTTTTGTACGAAAAATATGTTATTTAAAGCAGGTTAAGACACAGAGATTATAAAAGTTACAACCGACTAGTTACAAGTAAATGTAAGTCTCTGAAAAAATGTACCTGCTCAGGGTCTGGTGTTTAAAAAAAAAAATCACAAGCTCTTTTCTGAATGGAAAATAATAAAAATGTCTATCAAGGTTTTGATTTGTTTCAATATTATCTGTGAATTTGTGATTTCTTTGCATTTTAAACATATTTTCTGCTTGTTAGATGTAGTTTGATAAAAAACAAAAAAAACACTGTCTTTTTACTCTATATCTGCTATTTCATTTTCTAGGAAAACAATGCAAAAGAGCATGCATGCACCTCCATATTCCTCCCCTCATTCTTTTAATGGCATCTGAGTTAGAGCATTTAAATTAGCTGCTAAAAATGTAGTTTAAAGATATCTCCTCAAAATTATCCAATTTAGACTTTTGACACAAGCTATTTCTTTGGAAACTTTTGAAAAGTCATAATTTCTTTGAAATGTTCTTTTTCACAAAGTTGAGGGATTCTGTTGATGCAACCATCCCTCAAATCCATCATCCATTCTGTCGGCATGTGAGAGGAATGAAGTTCACCTCTACTGCCACACTATGAATTAGGAGATGAAGTAGCAAGGAGGTGCTGTCAATCAAACACACTTGATTAGAATGTTGACAAGTGGTAACACCTCTACAAAAATAAATGTGTTGGAGGCTTACAGTTCTGGTATATATAGGTGTGTGTGAACACGTTGCCAAAAAGAACAAAAATTCACGTTCTCTTCATCACTTTTCTATTAATTTCTCAAGGTCAGATGGTAAGTGCTCAGAGAAGTTGCCAATTTTTTAATAAAAGGGACATGGCAGCCTTGGTCAGTCAAGTTGTATCTGAATCCACAAGACTTCTGCAGAAAATGGTTTCAGACTGGATTATTTCAAGCAATCAAAAAAAACATAAATAGGAGAAATAAATAAATATGTATATAAGTGTATATATGTGAAATATAAATAAAAACACACGTATCCATATATATACATCGTTCTACCCAATTATAATTAGTCTTAATCACGGACATACTTGTACTTATACATACAGTACATCAGTTTAATTCATTAAATATTAAGTTTGACCAATAAAGTTTAATAAATTGGTTGAAAAGGAGTCAAGGGAGAGAATTTATATAATCCCTCTTCTCATTTTAAGATGCTAAACATCAGTCAATGAAAAACAGAATCCGCATGCAACCCCGATTATAGTAGTCAAGCATGGCGATGGAGTGTTAATGGTGTGGGTAACATTTATTGGACTCACTTGAACCTTAAAACGGTAGAAGAGGGAGCTAACAATTATGTCTTCCTGGTCTGGGTTAAGTCTATACTTTAGCACAGTTGTACTTTCTGCTGCCAAACACTGAAAGAGCAGTCCATAGAATAAAATACCATGAAGGAACATTGACTAAACAACGCAAGAAGATGCTCCACTCCGATCATCTTTTGAGCTATTTTAAAAGGACTCCTAGTGGATGTTTAATTACGATTAGGCAGTTTCATGCAAAAATCTAAATATCTGTGTCATTTTCTTGGACATAGTTTCTGCAGAGCGACAGGAGTTTTTTAGAAATTTGCCTCTGAGTTGTGAGTGGAACCATAGGCTTGTATCAACCCCGACCCCTCCTTCCCTCCGGAGTGCCGAGTGTGTGGCCCACCCTGCGTATTTTCTGTCACAAATACAATCTTTTTAAAATTGCTTTTTTTCTGCTCCTGATTCACAACAATTTAAGTAAATAAATATTTTTTTTATTTTAATATGTTATCTGTCATCAGAAAAATGACAGAAGAACCTGTTACAAATGCCAAAAACACTGTTTTTTTGGAGTGGATCTTCAAGTCAAAACACAAAATATTCAAATTATTGGTGCTGTTGTTTTTTTATTTGCTATTTGAAGTGATTTCCAGTTTTCATTGTTTTGCTTCAAGAAATGAAAACATACATTCAGTCAGTGTTTGGAGTTCTGTGCAGTTATTCATGTAATCCCAACAATAAAGCCTCCCGAAGGGGCTGAGTCACATTGTTTTACACAGAAGCTTCTGGCAGCAAGAACCCCTGCTGTATTTCTCCTCTGGAAATAGAAAGATGGATAATGGGGCAAGGACACCCACACATACTTGCCCCCTTTCTGGTCTCCTGAGAGATCTCGGCCACTGAGCCCCTTGTTCTGATTACTCTCGTTACTTAATTATACATTTGGACCCACTGCACTAACAACAAAGGGCCGCTGTGATTCCATTGACCCAGCTCCCTCCTCATTGTCCCCTGCTTTGACAGCGAGTCAAACAAAATAAAGAGGCTCCACTTAAATATGTTGCCACAGGAACTTAATTGACGGATTGAAGACAGATTTTTACAAGGGATACCCCCCCCACCGCCCCCCCTCTGACGTGCGCTCTGTGATTTAATTCCTTTGCATCCCTCGTCCTGCTGTGAGGTCCAGTGGGACGGTCCTGCAGCTTGACCATTCCACTTTTGGACTTTTCTACAGAACGAAAGCTTTTTGTCAAAATGATAAACCAGAAAGGGAGTGTTGGAAGTAAAAATAATGATAGATTGATAGATAGATTTAAGTTGTGGAATGTGGTCTCTACACATACAGTACAAGCACTGTTAGTCAGGGTTACCCAGTATAAAACTTTAAAGTTCACACCGCCCTCGGCAGTGCGCGTTCGTTTGACCACTATCAATGAAAAGTCTGTGTAAATGCACTTAAATGCACTTTTTGGGCTTCCACATTCAAAACTCTTGTCTTCACATGTAGTTACATACATTCATTCATCTTCTTGGCGGCTTCTTCCCTTTTGGGTGCCGGAGCCTATCTCGGCTGCTGATGGGCGAAGGCAGGGTTTACCCTGGACAGGTCGCCAGTCTGTTGCAGGGCCTCAATCACACACACATACACTCTCACATTCAAACCTGGGGGCAATTTAGAGTCACCGATTAACCTAGGAGTAGTTACATACAGTTACATACTTTACGTTAGATACTATTAATTTAAGACCGTTTTTTGGGGCTCTACGAACAAAAAGCACAACCGTTAAATAAGCGTTGAAAGTTAAACCAGGTAGAACTTTGAGGCTTAGATTTGATAGTGATGTATGGAAGGTGTCCCATTCACTGAAGTGCCAACCATTTGAAAATTGTTTATGGAGGAGAAATTATTAATAGTTGTGGTTTGTGCCAAATCTTTCCTATATCGTTTGAGTGGCTAGCATTCGTAGGAGTGGCTAGCATTTGTTGGGGCGACTGTGTTTGCGTGGCTAGCGCTTCATCTCTTTGTGTTTTGCGCTTCATCTCGTTGTGTCTTGCGCCTCATCTCGGTGTGGCTAAGCGCTTCGTTTCAGTATGGCTAGCGCTCCGTCTCTGTGTGGCTAGCGCTCCGTCTCGGTATGGCTCGTGCACTGTCTCGGTGTGAAAAGAGTTGTGACAGAAAAAGACTTTCACTTCTTCCACATTTCACACTTAGACTCTTCCAACTGTGAGTGTCAGACAAATCAATTAATCAATTAATCAAACAAACTTTGTTCACTAAAAATTGCTTTTTTTTACTAAACCCCACCAATGCCTCACATCAGGGGTGGGTAAACCACAGCCCGGGGACCAGATGCGGCCCATCAAACTATGTAATCTGGCCTTCCAAACTAGAATAAATTATAATGAAAATCCTTATTAATGTTTTATTTTACCTGTAATTCTGGTGTGTCCCCATAGATGATATGCTATGGATCCATTCACCTTTGTTCATGAGGTGATAATTCAAACACCACATGAATGCCGCATTTCTCTGAGTTTGCAGTTTTCCCTTATGGACATCAACCCATTGGTGCAAGTGGCACTAAAGGGGGAACAACAGTCAAAGCGTGGACTCTTCTAAAGTCCAAACAGAACTCCAAAATGTTCTGTTCTAATAAAAAATACATACATTTATTATCAATCAAGATTAAAGTATGTTGTTGTCCAGATTGTATCTACAATACGTGTTCTTGAATTCACTCCAGTGTTAACGTAGCTTTACTCAAACAAGAATCCACGGAATTTCCTTCAGATTAATAGTTTTTATGACTTAGTTCAAAATTTTTTTATTGTGGACATACCAGAACCAAGAGACCAAATTCTTTTTCTTTTCTTTATATTGCAAAAAACTTCTTTTTTTTTTTTTTTTTTTTTTTTTTACAAACCTCAATAAATCTGATCAACACACCTTTAAAGAGAGGAACGACTTGTGCAATTTCAAGTGTCAAAGACAAAGTGCTTCACTGCCGTCACTGAATAAAAAGTGATGTGGCCTTTGGCCATGTTAGACAAGACATCTATCAGGAAACAACCTTTCTTGTTATTCAGTTCCTTTATCTCTGTTAAAATCTGACACACATAATAAAGACTGGTTTTTCACAAGACGGACTTGAAATACCACACATAATAGGTGCTGTCCTGGAGAATTCAAAAGGTCTAAGCTGACTGTGTCCTTGAGATGCAATTTTAATTTTAAAGCACACTTGAGGAGCTAAATAACCAGCTGCAGCTGAATGCAAAATCACTGAACAGGCTCTTAATAATGGAAGTCTGTAAAGCAGTATTTGTTTTTATTCTTTTGCAAATTTGCTGCATTGAACTCGAAACAAAAACCACAATAGTATGGGGTTCTAAGTGCCTACACTCCTTCTGAAACTGGGGAAAACTCTCTGCCACACTTCTCTTTCCCTCTCGTTTGCATTAAAATGTGTCAGTAAAGGAGACATTGCAAAAAGAAAAAAAAAATATTCTGCCGTAGATACATGATGAATAACTCTTAATATTTCCTGTGTTTGTTTTGCAGTGTGACAGTGAGACTGAAATTGAGGAGAAGGTAAGAACTGTTTTCTTATTCACAAAGCACCGGAAATTGTTAGAAGTTGTGAATAAAGTGGTTCTGTGTTTATCATTAAGGGTCAATCCTTCTTAGAAAACAAAAAGTCCAGTATTATAGAACAAATACTCAGATCTGGAATTGTTAAAATATTTTCTTACTGTATTTTTCGCTCTATAAGGGGTCTTCAATAGTTGCAAAGTACAACAGTAAGCCTTATAATCCGGAGCACCTTATATATTGATTAATTCTGGTTTTGTGTACTGATGTTGGAGCAATTTTGAGAGGTACACAACCTTTGGTTGGGTGTTTCTGTAAATATGCTAACACGGCTAACGTTTAGCGCTGTTGGACTGTGTCTAATTTTACGTGTTACTTACAAGGTTGGGAAAAAGCGCAGTAACATCAGTTTTAGTGTTTATCAGTCTGTTCTATTCACATGTTGGAAATGAGGTTGGATGTTAGTGTAAATATGCTAACGCGGCTAAAGTGTAGCGATGTCAGACTGTGTCCAATGTTTTATGGCTCACGAGTAGCAGTGTCAAACTATTTTTTTGTACTTGTTACTAGGTTGGGAGAAAGCGTTGTCACAGTAACATTTGTTTTAGCGGTTAACAGTCTGTTCTCTTCACATGTTGCAAACAAGGTTGGATATTATCGTAAATGTGCTAACGTGGCTAATGTGTATCAGTGTCAGACAATGTCTAATTTTTACCTGTTATTAACGAGATTGGGAGAAAGCATTGTCAGAGTAACATTTTATTTTTTGTGGTTATGAGTCTGTTCTTTTAACATGTTGCAAACAAGATGTTTTTGTAAATATGCTAACGTGGCTAACGTGTAGCAATGTCGTGTTACTATCAAGGTTGGGAGAAAGCATAGCATAGTAACGTTTGTTTTCAGTTTATCATTCTGTTCTTTTCTCGTGTTGCAAACCAGGTGGATGTTACTGTAAAAATGCTAACGCGGCTAACATGTAGCGGTGTCGGACTATTTTTATTTATGTGTTACTAGCAAGGTTGGAGGAAAGCATGGTCACATTAATGTTTGTTTTAGCTGTATCAGTCAGATTTTTTATGTTTTGCAAACAAGGCTAGGAGTTGAAAATAATTTCCAAACACCTCTAACACGGCTAACATGTAGCAGGCTACAAACTAGAAATATTGTAAACGCAGTTAATAAAATCTCACTGACTGATGGACTTATCTCTGACTCTTTTAATTACACAAGTGCGAAAACAAATAATTTGTTGATGGTGGAGTACAGAAATTATGGTAAATGTGGCAAACTGAATACAGTGTGTACATAAGACACAGAAGAAATTCACAATGCTCTAGAGCCAATCAGGACACAGAACACAATGCACTGGGAAAAAAAGCGTGCAAAATTGCACTAAAAGAATACGCAAAATAGAGTGACCTTATTATAGTAAGAGACCACTGTAACAAAATTGGAATGCTCAGACAAAGTGATAAAAATGTGATGATGGCTGAACAAGAACCCCCTGTCACTGTTGATAAGCATTCACTTTTTTTACATAGGAAGTTAGACATGGGTTGAGGTTTGGTGAAAAAGTTCAACTCGTGTTGAACATCTGTTATCATTGCATAGCACCTGTATTGGATTGTTTTCCCAGGACGTGTCATCAGTGGGCCTCCGAAGTTATTTCCGATTTTAACTCTCAGGCAGTTTGCCAGATGCACTCTATCAGGTTCGCCTCCTGTGTATTTGTTTGTTGCATACTTAGATTTGGTGAGCTAATGGCAGCCACCTGTTTACAAGATAGAGCGCCTTTGGGGAACCTCAAACATCCTAATTCCTCTACAGTTTAGCAATTACCCCCTGGTAAATGAACGAGATAGCATGCTTAATCTTCTGTAAGCTTAGCCTTCGGTTCCGTGGAAATGTCTGCAACTCTGACTATAAATAATACATTGATAGCAGGCCCAATTTGCATTAACTGTAGCCTGGCAAGTCAATAGGCTTTTATCTCTTCATTGAAGCAAGAAGCAACCAAGGGCGTTTGCTAGCTGACACGACGGAGAGACGTAGCGGGCCTGTCAGTTTCCATGCGGCTCCTTGGCATCACTGTGGGGGGTTTGAGCGCCGAGTAAAATAGGAAGAAATCTCTGAGAGTGCTTCCCATTACTGGGGTTTATTTTCCCTTCTGCTCAGTTACTTTAGACTCCCAACACCTCCATGCAGTGTCACAGATTTTGACATTTAATAGTATAAAAATTTAATGTGACCATGCAGAACAACACCAAGACTGGAGGAAAAAACACAAGCTGAGAGTTTTGCAAAAACTCAGCTGTGTTTTTGTGTTGTTGTTTAAGTGTCAGACTGGCTGTTCAGAAAAAAACAACTCCTTAGGCCTTGGGTCACATGGACCTGTTAACTGCACAAACAGACCTCCTAGAAAAAGTCCAAAATTCTGACACTATTGGTAGATTTTCTTTCAATAAGAAAAAAAAAATCTGCCAAGAATTCTTATTTCAATAAAAAAAAACTGTAGTCACTAAGACATATTTTCTGAATCAAAGATTATTTTGATAGTGCAAAACTCTCTTGATAAGATTATTTTTCTTGTAAGACAGAGTCAAGCTAATTCTTGAATACAAGAGTCTTTTTTAATTTCTAAAGATTCTGTTTTTGCAGTGTACTGTGGGTTTTAGGGTGAGAGTCATAGACGAGAGCAACTGGATCTTAACCCTCGTGGTACCTTATGGTGTCCAGATGACCCCACCCTTACATTGACGTTGTATCCATGACTTGATAAATGTGGATGAAGGTGGACAGGATTTCATGTCTGCCACGGATGCCAGTGAAAATCAAAAATTGTTGGAAAAAAAAAGTTCAGCGCGCTGTCTTGTGGGGTCCAGATGACCCCACTCCCAGCGTTGACATACTTAGGATAGCACTTACAGGAAGCGCAGGTGTGTCTTGCAACCACCTCAAGGAATCACGAAAATGGAACCATCCATTGTCGGGTATGTGGTAAATATATCACAAAGTGTTTAAAGGGATAATGTAAGTTACACTCACTTAAGACATATGGGTGGTGAAGCCGGACTCTAGCCATTAGTAAGATGCGAGTAGTGGCCCCTTTCTTCTTCTTTCTGTTCTCGCTTTCAAAGAGCTTAAGTCTTGTTCTTTTGATTATGTTGGAATTTAAATTTGCTTCTAAAACTGAACTTGCTGTTGCACACATGGTGTGTCTTCCCAAGGTGTTTGTATCAAAGAACATCTGGAGCTGAGAAGAACTTTTCACCCACTCACAAAACAACATATTACCGTAATCCGCTTGATGAGAACGGTTGTGAATCATCCATATAAAATTATGCAGAAAAGGACAATGAGCAGAACATCATTTGACAGACCGTCACCAAACAGAAAGAATGTGAGGTGCAGAAAAAAATGGCTTTCATGAGGACAAAGACAAACACTGTCATTTGTAATTGGCTGCACTCCGGAATGCTTGACAGTGATCGTTTTCTGCAACCTTTCGCCTAGCAGGTGCCAACTCTCCCATGTCTATTCATTGGAAATGAGAAGACTCTTTTCATATTAGATTACCAGACACCTGAATGCCCACATTGTCAGGGTTTCACAGATTAACTTCATTAGAATATTGTCTCCAGGTGTGGAATCGGTCACAGTGTATTTGAAGAACAGCGATGAGTTGCCACAGCAAAGTCAGTTTGGATGACTGCTTGATACAAAGCTTTTGTTCATCAATTAAAAAAGAAGGAAAAAAAAGTTGTTTCTGGTCATATTGTGTATATTTTAAAGTGTTCTATGACAGAAAAAATCTCCCAACATACGTATGTTATTTTTATTGTGATATGCAATTCTTGTAATTAAAACTCAATTAAACTTAGGACATTTTACTGCATATTTAGCCTCAATGGTTGACATCTACGTCTGCATCAGAGCACAGAAATGTTTTTACTAAATATGTGTGTTTACATATTCATTCAGTGGAGCATGCAGTCATTGTGAATTCAGAAAATCATTTTTAGTTTGTATAAAAAGTATAAAATTCACTTATCAAATACGTTCTAAATTTAGTTGGCCGTGAGCTGATGGCTTCTTTGGCTAAAAGTGCCATTAAAATGTCTGAGCTCCAATCGAGTTTCGCCATTTTTGAAAACTTATATTAAATTATTTTTTTTAATGCAAAACTTTGTCTTGCAAATGTGATTTATTTTTTTAGTGCTGGACTTTTTGATCTTTAACTTTATAAACTTTGCTATTTAAAGATGGAAACAGTGAGACAAAAATAATCATTTCCTAGATAAACAGGGAGCTTTGCTGTAAAAGAAATGTTAGAAAACAGAAGTGAATTCCACACATCTCTAATATACTAGAAGTGTATCCAGTAAAAAATACTTCTAAATAGCAACATTTTACTAAACAATTCAATCTTAGTTATTTTAAAACCCATTTTAAGCATATCAACTAGGCTGAATTTTAATGGTTTACATTGGTTAGCTAGCAGTTTAAGCTAGCCTTTGTTAGCTTAAACTGCTAGCTAACCAATGTAGCATAGTCACCAGTTTAAAGTAGCCTGTTTTATCTAATGTTAATAAGAAAAATAACCTCTCAAAATGTTTATAATAGTGAAAACATTTATTGTATGTTAACATTTATGCTAATGTTGAAAAAAAAGAATTGAAATTGAAAAGAATTGCACAATCCTGCAAAGGCTCGTGCAATTAGCAAAGCTAATCCTTTTTTTAAAATATATTTTCAATTGAATCATTTAACAATAATGAATTTCAAAGTTTACAATCTTTGAAAAGAAATTGTACAGAAAGCATACAAATTACAGTAGCAAATCTAAGTAAAATAAGTAAGCTAGCCAGCATTTTTTTTAATTGACAGTAGATTGTAGGCATTATGTAGACAGATGAAGTCAAAATGAATTCAATTTAAGCATTAGTAAAAGAGAAGAGGAAAAGAAAAAATTAAAAAACAACATCCTTCCTGGTAAACTGACCAACAAATTAAAACTTTTGCAGCATTCATATTTTTTTATATTTTTTAAAGATTTACAAGCAAGATGAAACTTTAGCCAGGAATTTAAGGTTGCCTCTACCTTATACTGCTGGCTAGCATAATAAGCTAGCTTTCGTTAGTATCTTGGAGTGTTTTCTTCAGCATTACCATTATATCCTACACTTGTGTGATGCTACGAAGATACAAAAACCCAACAGCCATGGTAACACACAGGTTGGACATTTAAAAAGACACTTATTTTCGCCGTAGTGGTTAGTAAAAAGCATAAGTTTGAAAAATCTGCTGCCATATTATGAACCAGGTCCTTCTGTATTTGTAGAAATTTGACCTGGGAATCCCCACTTACTAGTGGTGGTTCAAACAACATTTCTTGCATTAAGAAATTCCATCAGGAGCTTCAAATTCCCCACAAGTGAGTGCTTTCGTAATGAAGTTTAACTGAATTAGCAAGCTGGCTAGTTAGCAGCATCTTGTATCATCATGTTACTCTCGTTGCCTGCAGTCATAGATGAAAGGATGAAGAGGTTGCACTGTCCAGACAGTATTTGTACGGTCTAAGATTTGAGCCTCCAGCCAATCGTGTTTGGAACAGTTAGTCTATTAAGTGGGGCAGCTGTAGCTCAGGAGGTAGAGCATCTGCCTGCCGGCTGGTTGGTTGGTGGTTTAGAATCTTGGCCTCGCCTGCCCTGACATCCACATGGGCCTGTCCTTGGGCACAACACTAAACCACACGTTGCTCCAAAATGCACTTTAGACTAATAGATAAATGCTTTGTAAGTCGACGCGCATAAAAGCTCCTCTGTTCTGATCCCTTAATTTAAAAATTAAATCCGTTAAGTTTTTAGCTGGCAAACATGAGGCGCAGCGTGGTGTGCAGGCAAGAAAATGTGTGTTTTTGTAGACCAAGAAATCTCGATTAAAATATCCTCACAGGCCTGAAACTGCAATTCACAACGATTATGCCTGAATAAATTGTTAAATCAATTATATAGTCTGTTCAGCAGTATTCATCAAAATGTACAAGATCTACTATTTATCACTTGGAAAACATGTAAGTGTAAGACCCACTACTATTTAAAAAAAAAAAAAAAAAAAGCTTTTGGTGTTTTAATGTGTTTTGTGGCATTTTTCTGACAATGGAGGACGTGTAGAAAGAAAATGACTCTTAAAATTGCATTTCTTAGTATTTCTTTATTTTCAATGTTGTGAATCAGCAGCAGATGCAAATATGCCGTTTGAATAAGCCTGTAAGTGTGATGTAGAACAAGGTTCCTTAACTTTTTTCTTGAGAGCCACATAACTGTTTTTTTTCCTCTGATAAGGGGCTGAGGTCAGTTGGTAGGCTAACAGAATAAATGTAACAGTGTAAACATTTATGGTTTTTCAGGAAGCCACACATAGTTTTAAATAATGCTATATTTCTGTAATCTTCATAGAAAAATAATACTAAAACATTTTCAATATTAAACCAATGAATAGTCGATCCTCTCCCGTCATAGTTCAGACTGCAGAAGTGTGGAATAAAACGTCGTGTTCTATGGGGGTCTCCATCAACCAGATTGAGAACAAAAAAAAAGTCTCTGATAGTGTTTGGGGGGGCAGGCCAAATGTAAAGGAGAGCCGGATCTGTAGTTTGCAGTCCCTTGATGTAGAAACTACAATTGGCGGGCCACATTCTCCCTGATCCGCTCCATTCTGATGCACCCACTTGTAGACAAATATTCATGAACGACTTCATTTTCCTCGTCTAGATAGCCCCAATATAACTCACCATTGTTGTAGCACTGCTCATGTTAGCTTAGAGTTGTGGGGCTGTAGGCTAGCGCAAGAGAATGTACACAAAGGGGATGATGGGATATTAGAGAAGGCTTACTTCCATGCCAATAGTCCCACCCACAACTTAGTGTGAAGTTTCTGTTAAACTTGTGCCACTTTGCAGAAACTATGTCCTAGAAAAGAACACAAACCACTGGGAACGCTTTTACAGTAGATCAAAAGTTTAATGTTTGTTCACAAATGATCTGAGGAATTTGTCAAATTTGTTTCATACAGCTTTTTGGATGTATTTTACGTGGATTCTCTTAAGCCCTACATCTTTCGCCATCCCCTTCATGGTAGAAAAATTCTTACACCTCCATTACTGAAAAGTCTCTCCTTCCTTCAGAGTTCCACTTTTAATCTCTGAGCCTATCAAAACGATATTCTTTCTGTGGAGAGGCGAGAAAAGAGCAGAGTGAGATTTATCCTGTCTCAATTTGTTCATATACTCTTGTGAAGTGTCACCCAATCTCCGTTAGGTCCCAGTTCTCCTTCCTGACCAACTGCTTTGAATTTCTCTTTATTCTTTTTTTTCTGAACGAATCTTACAGCGGTAGCCTGACTTATATGTGAAGCTGCAGTGTACTCCTTCTTCTTCACACCATCGGCAGTACCAGAGCCACGGCAGAGGACACACAAGTTGGCTAATGTGATTTAGTCCTATTTGCAGAGCAGTCATTCAGCAGAATGTGTCTGACCGACTCTCGGAGGACCATCGCCACGTCCCGCCTATGAGCTCTTTTATGGCTCAGGTGTCCTCATCTGCCAGGGCAACACACACGCTCTGACTGACATATTAATTCCTCCTCAACCTCCTTATCTTCCTGCAGTTTGCCAGCTGAATGCCGTATCACACATCCAAGCGGTTTTACAGCCTTATCAGTAATGGCTTGTCAGCTTGCGGATTCCTCCTGACTGATATATTGGGAGGTGCACCTTGTAAAGATAGCAGTGCAGAAGCAGCAATGAAAAAACAAAGATGCTTCTGGGATTTAAACAGGACCTCTAATATACCCGCTGCCACAACCTCCTTGTTTTTCTACAGCCTGCTCTCTATATTTGTTCTCATCAGTCTTCTTTACCTCCTCTCCTCCAAAGAAAAGTGAGCACTAATATATATTCATGTACTGAAGACGTGTCTCCCCTCCCACAGACCCCTCCCCGGCCCCCTGCTGCTTTGTGGGAACCGGTCTGCTCTCCTACAGTCGTCAGATTCTATAACCAATAAGCAACCCACCAGGCTGCTGACAGCCTTAGCAGGGTTTTTTTTTTTTTTTTATGGACGGGAAAAATGGATCGGCTTAATGTTTCGACACAAGTGATCATCCGTCCTCATCTCTTTAATGAAATTAGATTAAGTGCACCTGGGAAAGAGCTGAGAAAGCAGAATGCCTCACCACCTCCTTTAATCTAAAACCAATTTGCCAGTAATATTCCTTTGCCCCCAGCTTGGGATTCGTCTGCCCTGATTCAAGATGGAGGAGGAACGAGATGAGGCCGGAGCTGACTGGTTGCATTCGGCTCCCCACAGGCACTGTGAAATTAGAACTGACACCAGCAACACAGGCCTTAATATGGAGATGTCATTTTTCTCCTCTTTGTCTTCTTCTCCACTCATTCCCTCTTCTTTTCCTACACTCACTCCTTTCCTCTTCTGTTAAGAAAGATCTGTGTGTCTGAACAGCTAGTAGATCAGACTTTCCCCTCTTAGCTTAAAGTCCCACTCCCATCATCTTTTGATTTATTTTAAAAGCATTCCCAGTGGTCTATTAATTATGATTAAGTCGTTTTTAGCCGGCGGTGGGCATTGGAAATTTGCCTCTGAGTTGTGGGCGGGACCATTTGGCGCAGAGCAACCCCACCCCCCCTTCCCCTCGACATTGGTGGGAGCTCTCTGTTAACACACTCTCCATTAAGCTTAGTTGTAGGCGGGAACGTTGGCAAAGAGCATCCCGCCACCCCTTCCCATCATCCATCCTGTTAGCTTAGAGACCTTTTTACCCTCAACCTCAATGAGATAAGTCGCTAGAGATGGCATGAAGGCTTATTACTATTGTCCAAGATACGCAGGGAGTGACGCCATATTGGAATGGTATAAAACAATGAGACATGGCTTAGCAGACAGTAAAATCACCATAAAATGCTTAATTTTGGTCCGATTTTGAAAAGGAAAAAAACTATGATCATCAGAAAAATACTTTCCAGGCCATGGTAAGAACTTTTCTATAAATACGTTATTATAATGAAAACACAATGCATACCTGATGCATGGTTGTGCTTTATTCTAGTCTATGACCAACATTTACACAAACTGTTCGACTCCTCGGTCAGTGTTTATAAACAGGTCAGTGAGTAGCCGACATCGCCGCAGGCCGCTTGCACCCGTTATATATGAGCCGGTCCCGATGGCCCCACAGACGGTAGAGAGGGCTCAGTGAGCACTCCACGGCCGCGGAGCAGCGAGGTCCGGGCGGCGTTCCCTTGAAAGCACACAGCAGCCAGAACTTATTATCTAGCCACGACGCAAAGCCGTGGGGTAAATTTATTCAGCGGGGAGCAGCAATGCTGGGCTGGGGGCTCCCGTTCTTCAAGTGGATCCCACCCAGCCTATATCAGAAGGACCAACGCGACAGCGTGCAGGAAGCCTTCCGTACACCACATGTTCCGGTCCACCCATCAGACGGGCTCTTCCCTCTTTGGTCCTCGTTGCTGAGAAATTCCGGGTTGTTCTGATCTGAGGTCTAACACACACACAAATACCATGGCAACCCTCCATAAAACTAAAAAAATAAATCGGTAGTCCTGCCAGAAAACGAGGAATTCGAAAGCTGCAATTGACTTTGAATAGGCAACAAGATCAGCCTAAATTGTTATTATTGAGAGGAAACTCAATCAGATCTTGCTAAAATCCTTTATCAACAAACATCAATAATTTACCAGTGAAAAGTCACATTCTTGTTTTTCCAGCTCTGTTTGTACAGTTGTAACACAGCAGTAAGCAGGCATCTATACCAGTCCAATATGGCGTCCAACTTTACATACGAATCAAGCTAACATGTCACCTGTAGTGATATGTACCTCATTGGTCAACCCAACACTACCAGGGCAACAAAAATGGCGAACAACTGGACAGTTTCAAGTCAGATGCCAGCTCAGGCGAGGAAAACAAAGATGTTCATGGATCTAGTTGTTTACAATGTATTTATCAGAATGGAGCAGAGCAGGAAGCTTATGGCCTTCTACGTAACATATAAGATCTTTTTCAAACTCCAATTGTTTTTTCAATCTGCTCCTGATTGACAAAAATTTGAATAAAAAGATATTCAAAAATGAGGTTTTAACATTTATTTTGTGTTAAGGTCAAACCTGACTCATTTTTACACTTGGGTCAATTTTGACCCAAGCACGATTAAAGGGTTAAGTTTAATGCTACAAGTTAAATGTTACAAGAACATGTTTAAAAAAACACAATTGTCTTTGCTGTGGGTTCACTTCAAGCTTTCTTTAACAGGTTTCCATCAGGTGGTTTTATGGCGTTCCTTCTGTTGAGAATATTCCAGTAAAACTGGAAACACTTCACTTTTTGATTTATTTTCAACAGTTTACAACATGGTCTCTTTGTGTGCTCATTCAGGCTGTTTGTGTTTTTTTGTGTGCGACTATAATTCATCCTTTGAACATTTTGGACCTAAGCATGTAGTGATCTAGAATACACATTTCGGTTTGCCTCTAATGTGAAAAAAGTTGCCCTTATGGGATTTATGTATGTGTGTGTGTGAAAGCTAAGAGGCAAAAAAATGCGTACGGCTGCGCTTAGCAGTGAAAACCCGCCCCAGTGCATGTTGGGAAGAAAAGGCATGATGACAGAGAAAGACTGGAAGCTTCTGCGGGGCCGGCCAGCAGACACAGCCAACTGACATCAGCAAAGACAGCTTGTCAGTAGTAATGCATGTCATCCAGCGATGTAAGGACAGTCAGCGTAGCCGTAGAGTCATTGATGTGGCATCCAGTACCCCGGCCCAGATTCTCCCTTAAAGGTTAGCTCCGAAGTTGGCAGATGAAAATGGAAGGGTTGTGGCAAGCAAAACCACATCAGCTCCGTCAGAGAGCAAAGGAGGTGTAAAAAAGAAAAAAGAAATCGTGGCATCGGCACTGTAATCTTCCCTCACTTACTGCTCCTGCCCAGGCAAGGCTGCTTGTGTTGGCAATGAATGTTAATAGAACATCTCTTTGTTCTGTTAAAATCATAACAGCGACGGCACCACTCTGCCTCTGAAACACCAATGCTTGGAGAAAATCGTCCCCACTTAACCACGTTCAGCAGCTCCTGATCATTGTTATTGTTGCCTCCATGAAACTCCTTTTTTTTCTTTCGGCGCTGCGTTTTTCCTAAACATGGAATAGAGTCATTTTACAGTGATGTTTTTCTTCACTGTTTTTCCCACCTGAGAGCCCTCGCCCTGTAATGCAAGAGTTTTCAGCAATGGCCAGGCGAAACGCTCGATTGAACAATTTTCTGCTAGAGATCTCCTTAGTTCAGTGATACGGCAATAGAGAAATCACGGCACGCCACATCAAACAAGCCAACTGGATGGTTTTACACCAGCTGTGGCGCCGTGTCGCAGCGAACACACCTGCAGAAGGATATTTGCTGTTTGTAACCTTTAATTAAAAGAAATAAAGCTGAGTCACCATTGAGCTGCATTCACACCGCGTTCAAGAAGACAATATTTGCGGTTTTATGATTTCAGCCGGTGGTGATCATTGGACAAGCAGGAAGCAGCAGGGAGGGGATTCTTCTTCTTTTGTCTTTTCTTAATAGTTTCTACCTCGAGGCTTGATGCAAAAAGTCAAAGCTGTGTAAATCTTGGGAATTTTGCTCCAGACTTTTTCTTTCATTGCTACATTCCGATATATGAAAGACTTGGTGTCATAGAATTCCAACCGGACACAAACCACATTTACTGATTTCTCCTCTATGGTCATGTCTACAGCGGTCAGGTTTCCACATATCATAGTAAAAAACGTATACTTGTATATCACTTTTCTACCTTCCTCAAACACCCAAAGCGCTTTACAGTCATAGTCCCATTCACCCTTTTTACACACTGATGATGCAACACATTCTTATTCCCAAGTCATCACATATTGTCGTTTGGTTAAAGACCTCTCCTCGTAACTTTTTGACGTTTTAAGTGTCCACAACTATTTTTTTTTATGCGTCGGGTGTTCATAAAATCAAGGGTCTGCAACCTTTGGGATGCGGTACCGGATGCGGACTGGTCCCTGGGATTTGTCCAGTACCGGAATCCAAACCAGACACCAGACCAGTACCAGACAATGTACCCGGCGCGAACGTGAACTAGGTTAGGGTTAGGGTACCGGCAGTACTGGACCAGTTTTAGTTCGTGGCCTGGAGGTTGGGGACCTGTGATTTAATGGGAGCACCCAGCATGCCAAAAACAATAAGTTAGAGACTCTTAAAACGTCAAAAAGTGGCGTGGAAGGTTTCTTAACAAACGTCAAGTTGGGAGTGAGAATGTGTTGGATGGCTGTTCCACTGTCACACTGGCGCCAACCTTCCACCAAAGGCAAGGTGAGGTTCAATGTTGCCCAAGTCACTTCGACACATGGCGGGCAAGGCAAAAATCGAACCTGCAATTTTTCCCATCAGAGGTCGACCGCCCTACCTCTGCACCACGATTGCCTCATTTTAACCAAATCCGGTTCCATGATTGATCAAAGTTTTGCATTTTGATTTAGCAGTCAAAAGTTCAACTGGTTGAACTTCCAGTGCGCATTCAATGAACGCCTGTTTTGAATGTTAAGTCCAAGAACAGATTTAAAAAACTTGTATAGCGACCCCTGAACACGAGAATTCTGAACGCGGAAGCCTAAAACAAAAGTTCATGTGCATTAACAGTGACCTTTTATTGGAGGAGGCTGCTAAAAAGAGAGTTTTTGCAATTGTCAAAAGTTCAACTGATTAAAGTTTCAGGGGTTTCATAGGTAAAAGGAAAGTTTATATACATTTACATTGACTTTTCATTGGACATGTCTGCTTATATGCAAGTTTTTGCAATTTAGCAGTCAAAAATTAAACTGGTTGAGTTTCCAGTGGGCGATCAATGAACACCGGGTTTGTTTGTAGAGCATGAGAACAGAGTTAAAAACTTGCATAGCAATGCGTGAACACTGGAGTTCTTAACGCGGAGACCTGAAACAAAAGTTTATGTACATTTCCACTGACTTTCATTGGAAGTGGTGCGAGTTTTCACAATTTAGCAGTCAAAAGTTCAACTGGTTGAACTTCGAGCACGCGTTCAGTGAAGGCCTGTTTTGTGTTGATCTAAACTCTGAAGTCCTAAACGCAGATTGAAGTACATTTACATTGACTTTTCATTTGAAGTGCCGGCTTAAACCCGAGTCGATGCAGCCGGTGTGAATCTACCTTTAGACACGCGTTTCAATGTTTACAACATAAAAACTAAAATAAAGTGACTGTTAAAGAAAAGGGGTTTTAGCTTCTCTTGATTCATTTTCCTTCTAAAATAATTAGATTATAGAATAATGCCAAACATTAAACCTTCATAATATAGTTGGTTTACCTCATTTTGGATAATAAGCCTCGAATGGAACTCTGTTACAGCCGTTAATGCACCTAATGGCATGTGAACATAACTGCTTATGGCATGCAATCTCAATACATTTGTGGCTAAACTGACTGACCCCATCCTTAATGCCTGCTCAAGCTATTGGAACAGGCACGGCACAGCATTCGCTGCCTCGCAGCCGGTCTGCGTTTGAGTATCAATCCAACTGCTTTATATACATTTTTCCACATGAGTAATAAGAGTAAAACTGACTCCATATTGGGCGCAGCTGTTCTGCGGGAAGAGGAAAAAGACACAAATGTTTTTTATGTGTGGATGTAAGATTTGAGCATTTTTGATCGTGCATAAACACAATGCCTGAGTGGGTTTTTATTCAATAAACATGACTGAACTGTAATTACTTACACATTTTTGCTGGATGGAGATGCAACGCAGACCTTGTGTGCATTTAGACGCAAGTCTGTCCCTGCTTTTGGCTTGTCTGCAGAGGACTTCGTAATGCAAGAGGACTTGTTTTTACTCAACAACAAATGGCATTTGCAATCAGGGATAAATATAGAGTTCCCTTGTTGTTATTGGGAACGGTGCCATTCTGGATAAGATTTCTCTGAAGAAGTGTTGCTTCCTCTTTGGCCAGGAATATATTAGTAAATGAAGTTAAGGTTCACTCTGTGGCTGCAAAAAGAATGTTTACAGAGCCTTAATTCCCTTTTCAGACAAAGAGACCAGTCAGTGATGTGGAGTTCTTGCCATATTTTTGGTAGAAATATTACTAGAAGCATCAACAGACATTAATCATGAAGTCAGAGGCCGTAGCCGTTTCTCGAGGCTCTTTATTTTTCTCCAGTTACCGCATATTCCGCACCAAGGCCAGGTTTCACAAGTCTTTGTGGAGAGCATCGTCTACGCTGATGATGGACAACAAAAGGAAGGGAGTAATAAGCCTCTCTCCTGATAGAAACACAATCCATGTCTTCTTCTGCGGACCACTTGAAATCTCTGAGTCAATCCAAACACTGGGATGCCTGTGGATATGCCGGCGACTGCCAGACCTCAAGCCCTGCCCGTCCTCGCTTCCTTTAGACTCCGGGGGGAACTTTCCGTGGGCAAATGTGTACGTGATGTGGAAAGATAACAGCCCTGGAGAGTACACCGATATGTGGCCCGAACATACACAGGGGCCAGCTGCCTTCAATTAAAGCAGAAACCCCCAGCCATGGCAGGCCCCGGTGTGCAGAACGACTCTGCTTTGATCCTTACCAGCTGCGGAGGGGGGAAGGTACAAGAACTTCTAGGATTATAGAGAAAATACTGTATTCCCCAATAAAACTACGAGGGAATTTGAGGCTCAGAAGCATAAGGAGGTTTGTAGTAATGACGGCTGTCACTCAGCTCCGTTTGCCGTGTATTCGCCTGTCTCCCGATCAATTTGGTTTGGATTAATTAGTCAGCACACCTGGCCCCTCTCCCAAATTAACTGTGGAAAACTCCCCGATGTATTTTCTTTGGGCTTTGAAGACCATTTCTAAATCCAGCAGACCTTACTGGAGCGGATCACCTCGTTGGATGTGTTTGAAACACACCGAAGCTTCAACCACAACATGGAGAATAGCATTAGAATGGTTTTCCCTGCCAAGCACCTCGGACGCGGGCAGCACAGGCATCCATTAAATTAATTTGACTTCATTAGCGCAGACCTGCTAGGCATGGGGTGCCCGCAGAGATAGCAATAGGTGGGAGGTAGGGAAGTGGCGGTTGAGTGGCATCAGCCACTGTGCTCAGAGGAGAGCGAACACATGGCGCTGACAGGCCGAATATGGCCTCAATTCATACCCCGGGAAGGTTGCCAGACAAAGGCAACATGCGTCACTGGCTTTCGGGAAGCTCAATCAACACCCCGTCGGAGCATTAACGCCATACGTGCCGCACTACAGCAGCGAGGAGCCAGCGGGTCACCCGGCAGCCGGCAAGTTGAGCATGCCACGGACATGGCAGGGAGAGCTCACGCAAACAATCTGACAGTTGCTTGAGTCAGTGCCATCACCTTTTCGCCAGCTGACAAATCTTCAGTAGTACTGTTAACAATTTATTTTTAGTACTTTTGTAAGCGTGTGACTATGACACTGATGTTTTTCTCTGCATGCTAACTGGTTGATAAAGTAAGGTTTAAATTTGTGAGGTTTTCATGTACAATAGATATGACAAAAAATATAACTTTCTAGTAGGGATGTAAAAGATATACACGTATCGAAAAATCTATCGGGCAGTGAGAGTAACAGCAGCATCGGTTAGGTATGTAAAAAATAGATACTCATCGAAAATTGATAGAATAACAGCAGTATTGTTTGAAAACCACAGATAAAAACAAGATTATGTTGGTTAAAAGGTATAA
>NC_050520.1:28083642-28132072 GCF_002922805.2 Oryzias melastigma
ATGTGATGCAAACAAAAAGACGTCCAATCATTAGCTTGCTTCTTCCAAGTCAATATCTGATTACATTTCTCTGTCAAATGCCATGTATTTTTATTTATTCCTTTAAATCCCATATGAATGAGAAATATCTAGTTTTTAGCATTTTTGGTAAAAGAATCAGACTGTACCATATCGCCAAAAAGTTAATTGAATCCGTTATGTATCAATTCGTGGACCATGTATCGCGATACGTATTGAGTCGCGTGAGAGGGAAAGATACACACCCCTACTTTTAGCTTTTTAATTAAATTTTATTTGTTCTATTTTAACTTATCCTTTGCCATGTACAGTCTTTCTCTGCTATTATGTGTGTGCATGTATATATGAGTTTATCTCTGCGGCTATGTGGGTGTATATATTTATAAGAGTTTTGATTCCCGGCGTTTTTGTGTATTTCCTTATAATTATGCTGCTTCTACGACAGAATTTTCCTGCGGGGATAAATACAGTTGAAATTGAATCTTAAATCTATCTATATACAATCTTTTTCAAACTGCGGTTTTTCGTCTGTTCCTGATTCACAAGAATTTAAATAAGTAAATACTCAGAAATGCAATTTTTTTGTGTAATTTTCTTTATATACGCGCTTGATCATCAGAAAAATGCCACAAGAATATGTTAAAAACTCCAAAAACACAATTTCCATCAAAGTGGGTCTTTAATAAAAGTGCATATTTTGCTAGGAATAGTGTCCTTGGGCAAGTCGCACAACACCACATCGCTCTGGTGAATTGACCTTTAAGTGGTCGACTAGAAAAACGCTAAATGAATGCAGGCCATATACATGGTTGCATGTCGTGACTAATAGCCCTTCTTGCCCGTAACCCAAAGCAGCAGCTTCGGCCTCGAGGCAACGATTGCAGCTTTCCGAGATGACCCCGAGCTCTTCCAGGAGTGCTGCACCTGATAAATACATAAGGATGGAAATAAATAAATAATGGGAAGCATTAAGTCCAGATAGGACTGGATGGTAGCCTGGGGGTGGTAAGTGTTCCGCCTGACAACAGCAAACACTTTGATCGGAGGGCCCCGTCTGAAGATCGCTTCCACATCTGCACAGGAGAAACGAGCTGTAAACTGCCAAGAAGCATTTTAATGACAGTTGGGTTATAAAATGAAAGAGGGCTCCAGATGGCAGGCAGTGCTGTGGCTGTGGTTTGAGTGTGTGTGTGTGTGGAGGGGGGGGGGACTGTTTAAACTGCTTTTTTATTGATAAAATATGGGGTGAAAAATTGTGCAAGGCTTATTAGGCATCCCGCTGGGATGTTGCTCAGCTGGCCAAGCTGTTCACCATGGCTCCTGTCCAAAAGTCTGAGCGTAAATTCTTGTTTTTTGTTGTACTGTAAAAATCTGCGGGATTCCTGCTTGTTAAGTTCGCTCCTATTCTCTGTTGCACCTCACCCCCCCAAAGGACACATGCTTGTGTCTATTGATTATATTAGTGGCTCAATATATATAATGAAGAGTTCTCACATAGAAACCAAGAACTGCAGTGTAAAGCTACATTCACCCCAAACATGTGTTGCATATTCAAGTACGTGCTATGCGCGGTTTCATGTGTTTCTACTGTTAACTAGCGCAAATCCGCCATCTTGGAAGAAGCTTATTCCGATATACCACATGAAAGACTTAGTGTCGTCATTTTATCCAGGCATATGCCACAATTATCAATTGCTCCTCCATGGTCATGTACCAACCAACTTCCATGTTTCAAAAAGGACGCATGTCCCTGATTGGTCAAAGTTCAGCTGTTTGACCTCTCAGCTTACTCTTAGTGTGGACTTAAAAACGTACACAGCAAAATATAGGCGCAAGAATTTTGAACCACAGAAGTTTACATTTAAATTTAAGTAATGACTTTTTGACCTTTTTAAAGTTACAAAACCGATGTTGTTATGTATATATTCAAGCGCTGGAAGTTTCACGCTAGCACTACCAGACTGGCAACATCATCGAACGAAAGTGACGTTGGAAATATGAGACACTATTTTTTCATAAGTCTCTGTTTGAAAGGCTAAACGAAGGGAAAGGAAGAAGTGCTTTGGAGAAAGGAAGAACTCGAGTTGGGCCAAAGCCTCTTCTAACTGTAAGCAGACATGTGCTAGTATTGGGTAGTGTCAATCCAGCGTGAACACTATATGATAAACGAGTGTTCCAAGACGCACTTTTAGCATATTTAGAATGACTTGTTTATACCATTACTTAAGTATGGCATAAATGGTAAATGGTAAATGGCGTATACTTGTATAGCACTTTCTACCCTCCTTCGAGGGCCCAAAGCGCTTCACAGTCACAGACCCATTCACCAATTCACGCACACATTCACACACTGGGTTTAGGATAATGCGGGTTTAGCATAAGGTGGGTTTAAGACATCACAGATGTAGCATAACACGGCTTTAGGATAGCATGGGTATAGCATAACTTGGGCTTAGGACAGCATAACTTTAGCATAACACGAGTATAGCAAAACATGGGCTTAGGATAATGCAAGTTTAGCATAACATAAGTGTAGCATAAAGTGGGTTTAAGATATCCCAGGTTTAACAAAACATGGCTTTTGCACAATATAGGTTTAGCATAACATAGGTTTAAGATATCTTAGCTTAGGCGTAACACGGGTTTAGCATAACGTAGGTTTAAGATAACCTAGCTTAAACGTAACACGGGTTTAGCATAACGTAGGTTTAAGATAACCTAGCTTAAATGTAAAACGGGTTTAGTATAACGTGGGTTTAAGATAACCTAGCTTTAGCATAACACGGGTTCAGCATAACGTAGCTTTAAGATAACCTAGGTTTAGCATAACGGGTTTAGCATAATGTGCATTTAGCATAATGCGCGTCACATGCCCAGTGTGAACGAAGCATTACTCTGGAAATAAATCAAAGCCACCATTTATGTATCTTTACTCTGAATTTGGTGTCTACTTGTTATTGATCGGAAATTCTAATTGAATACTGTTGCAAATAGAAGGGGTGATGCAGTAAAAGCCATTATTACTTAAGAAAGATCTATTCATAGCATGCACTCCATGGAGTGGCTTGTTTATAGCCGAGAGACGTTGTTAGCCATCATGCTACGGCCTGTTTCAAGCCCATTTGGACTGGCAAATGGCCATCACGAAGCCGTCACAATTCCTTCACAAAATGTTACCACATATATCTTTTTTTCTATATTTAAAGTTAAAAAAAGACCTAATTTATATTCCATAAGTAACACTTCAAGGTCCCGGCGCGCCTCCGTTCCACATTCCACCGTCACGCCTACCATTGGCTTCAAAGATAATTACTGTCAGCATCACATCAAATTACAACTGTTGGTTTGCTTGTTTGTCTTGTTATGTGACTTGAAAACTGCCATCTTCCACCACAAGAAGGTCTCCTCCCATCTGCTCTTCCCCCAGAGCCCACCCTTATGGGCCTACACGCAGCCGCACACATAAATCCCCTCCCGGCGCAGAGAATAGAGAGGACGGACAGCCGACAGCCTAATGGACTAATTTGTAATTGGGAATGAGAAAAAGCTGTGAACGTGCTATAATTTGACAGAGAGTGGCAGCTCTGAGCCAGACCAAGACGCCTCAACCGCAAAATCTCTCCCTCCCTCCGCTTCCCTTTCTCCCTCCATCAAATGCTCCCTTTCTTTTCTACTCCCCCTTGGAGGATAGTCAAAAAAGAAGGTGATGGTAGTGATGCTTTCGGCACATTCTGGTGCTTATACCTCCTGGCTCTGTCATCTTCCCTTTCTTTACCTTCCACACCTCCCCCCCGTGTCTTCCATCTTTACCTCCCTTCCTTCTCCACCTTAACATGGATCCCCAAGGACAGAATAAGAAAAGTATCTCAGAGCATTCAGATGCGTTTGAAGTGCAGGACAGATGGGGGGAGGAGCTCCAGGGACTGTAAAAAATGAATCGAGGCAAGTAATAGGAGAGCTGTTTTGAATCCTCACCCCCATGAGTTATTTATCAGGGGCCCTTAGTGGTGGAGGAAGACTTCAGAGTGCTCCCTTAATGTAGCATCTGATGACTAGTAGGGGGGCTGTTCCAGGAAGTACTGTTGTAAAACAGGAGCAGAACATTAGCAGGAAAGACTCTCAGGGGCCTAAGAAAAGAAAAAAAAGAGGTACAACACAGAGGGCGGTTCTTTCCCAGCATGCAACACAGGTCAGAGATGAGAGGTGTACAAGAAGATGTCCCGGAGCCCCCCACCAGCCAGTGATTTCAAACGAGGTACAGAACAAGACGTTCTTTAAAAACGATTCCTTCCAGGTTAGGCACATTCGAGTAACAAGAGTGCACTTCAAAAAGACATGGAAGCAAAGCAGAGCTAGAAGAACAGAAACCAGGAGTGGCAGCTTTTTTTCAGCACTTTCAGGTTTTTGTGTAGCAAAGCAGTTTGCTGTTTTCCATTTATTTTTAGATGAACGCACCATTTTGTTATAGATCAATTATTTTCATAAACAAATCCTTACTTAGAACCTTGTTTTCGCTGAGCGGTACGGTACAGTCCTGTCCGGTATTTTGAGTGTTTCCGTTATAAAATACACCCATTAAGCTGGACCGAACCGTTTCATTCTGGACCCCCGTTGGTTGTAGGTCCATAGGAAAGTTGGAATGGTTAGGGCAGAGCTGCTGTTGATTGGTGGAAGGCCAATACATCAAAATAAAGCAGCTGAATTCCATTTCACCACCAGCAATCTTCTCTCAACAACATTAAAAATAATTGTATACAAGGAATTCACATCGAAGCGGAAAATAGTAAGATACTGGATGACCTCTATTTTTGTAGTGACTAGTTTTTGCTGTAGTCGCACCACTATGATGTAAAGCTATGCAATCAGTCTACACCCCACATGTATCGGGACGTTCTAACTGGACCATTTTATACCAAACCAGACTGCTTAGTGCACATATGTCAAAGTCAAGGCCCGGGGGGCCAGATCCGGCCCTCCTGGTAATTACAGTATAACCGGCCCTCCAGATCGTTTTAATCTGTCATTAATGGCCCGATGTTATCTTGCACTTATTTCTAACTTGCAGAATTTTGACAAAATATATATTTTATGGAGAGTAAAATATTGAAAGTTGTTTCAGATTTAAGTTGATTTATTCTGGAATAAAATTTTATTCATACTTAATATTAAAAAAATTTTAAAGTCTTAAAAAATATGTTTTAGTGTGTTCAATTCATCTTTATTTTGTTTTGGATTTTGACCAACTGTGCGATTGAGCTTGACACTCCTGGAAACAAGGCTTAAGTGTACTTAGTTGTAATAAAAAGCCAATGTTCATCCCACATTAAGCATTTCCAAAGTGAATTTTTTATGTTAAAGCACTCCTTTCAAGAGACGCTGTAAACATTTAAAACAAAACTTAATTTACTTATTTTATTTATTTTTATTTGTTTTTCATTTCTTGTTCCGTAGCCTACAAACAACAAACTAGGAATGCTGCAATTGTCGGTTTCAAACCAAGCCGTACGTTACACCATTGAAGTGAATCATGGGTAAAGTGAATTGTTGCATACCTACTGCATACCAATATGTAAATGTTAAATTTGTCAAATGTGTTGTAATAATTTTAATTTAGTTTATTTAATTTATTATCATTTTAATTTAGAATTTAGTATAGTCATAGTCAACGGAAAAGTTTTTCTTTGCTTGTCTTCATTTAAAAAAATATTAATCATTTTTGTTGGTGTTTAGTAATATACAAATTGGACTGGAACAAAACCAAAAGTCGAGGTTTGATCCAAATCATAGGGAAAGTCAATTGTTGCATCCCTGCTACAAACTGTATCATAATCTCTAATGGCAGAGAAGTAATGTGTGGATCTGGCAGCAGGTAAACATCATCAATCCCAGCGTTTTGGGACAATATTAGTCTGAAACCACCAAAGTAGCTCCGGATCACATGCAACTAATGGCTTATAAACCAATCACTGAGGCTAATAAAGACCAGCTAATAGCATCGCTGCTTTGTTGTTGCTAATTGCTCTTCCCGGACTCCCCAGTGTGACTTGTGTCTCAGAGCATCTGTCATGTGACATATTCCACGGCCCGGCTCAGACCGGGGCCTCAAAGGCAGCTTCACTGCTAGAGTCAATTGTCCTGGGGTCATCACTTACCGTACTCTAGAGAGGTGTGAATAACATCTTTGTGTATTGTGTGTGCATCTGGGTCAAAGTGGGGAAACTGGATCATGTGTAAGACATGTGTAGTCAAGATAAATACATTGTTGCACTTTGTATACATAGAAATTGTTGATAGGAACACAGCTGTGTTATTTATAATGTCCTCTTATTTGGGGATGGTGTCAAAATACTGAACTTTAACGGTTAACTCTTCCTACCTTGCTTTACCCAACTTCCAACCATTAGCTAATTGTTAAATAAGCCAACTAATTAACAGACTTCAAGTCAAAGGCGGTATATCAGGTGTAATCTTTGACTGTATAGTCCAGGGGTGTCCAAAGCCAGTTCTCCAGGGCCGGTGTCCTACATGTTTTCCAACCAACCTGCCGTTGAAGATCCTTATTGGCCCAACACACCTTATCCAGGTCATCAGAAGCAGACAAGGCAGGGTTTCTGGAAACCCAGCAGAAGGCCGACCCTTGAGGACTGACTTTGGACACCCCTGGTATAGACAGCGTGACATCATCCATAGAAAATGTTGTAAGTCAATTCAGTTGCCATTTTTTTGTCATCAGTAAGCAGTGATTGGTCTGAGCCAGTTTGACTTAACATTTCTATGGCATGGCAACCATTCTCACCAATCAGGGGTGAGCTTGTGGAAGGCCACAAACCTACCACTGCAAAGCACGTCACACGAAATCTATCAATTGTCAAACGTTCGACATAAGACCACCTACTTTTAAAAAAAGGCCTCTTGATTGGTCAGTTTATATCTTGAATAACTTGTACTACAGAAAAAATATCATGGACGAACAGGTTTAAAAATATCAGAGCAATTCTGATGAATATCATTGATTAATAGCTGTTTATTTCTTTTTAAGGGCTATAGAATTTTGGCTTTTTGGAACCAGTGGTGGAACCTGTTTGGAACCTGTTTAGAACCACTGTTTGAAACAGGAAGTGGGAGGGGTTACTCAGTCCAGTTGTCATATACAGTCAAGGGTGTACCAAAAAAATTTATTAAAATAGCATTAATGTACTAGCATTACCAGATAATCATTTTTAATTCAGATTCCTAACATTTTCAAAAAAATATCAAGGTTTAGCACTCATTTCAGAAATGATTGTGTTTATTGACTGTGTTACTTAAATCAGGTGAGATATACAGCTTTACATCAGCAGTAAAAAGTCACTGAAGAAGTTTAAACAGCAGTAAAAACAGACATTTTGTAGATGTACTGTCGTAAAGCTTCCTACTTCTGCTTTCACAGAGGACCATTTATTGTTTGTGCCAGATTGGTTTCAACCTCTCATACACTTTCTGCATCCATCACTGAGATTTTTTATACAAAAATAACAAAATTGTATTTTCCATATTTTGGAACCAGGTATGAACAACATGTTTTTTTTTTATCATTATTATTAATGCAATCTAAAATCTAGACTTGAATGCTCATAGACTCGCTGTGACACATCCGTCTTTTCTGGAGCGGCAAACTTGTGCTGTGACTGCGGTCATTCTGAAGCACTGATGCTTGATGAGGCATTACAACTTGCTGCAATTTGCATATCATTTCATGTTAGGGATATTAGATTAATGGCTTGCAACGAGCGCGATGAATACCAATTTAGCCTCCAATTATGTCACGTTCAGTCATCAGCAGCCTGCCCCGCTGACGGCAGAGCAACTAGACGTTTTATAAGGTCAGCTAGCCTCGGTGGCCAAATTCCTCGTGTACCTCGTTCCCGCTAACCCTTTATAGCACTTGTAAATGTGCGCTATTGCAGGCACAGTTGCCTTTACTGTTAAAGCTATATGAGCACACCATAGAGGTTAATGTTATCTCCATTTACACGCACAGACAATAAAACCTGCTGATAGAGTCAAAGCAGCGTTGATGACAAAGCTGCGCCTGGGGAAAATCATAAATGTTGTCGTACTCTAACCCCGTCCCCCCACCGGCCCCAGTTTGACACGCAGCGTCTGCAGCTTTGGTGGGCACACAAAGTGAAATGATGTTAATGTTGTGTGAAACGACTGCAGAGACAGGTAGAATGGAATCGCGCCGTGCTGAGCTTTAATACCATCATAGTCAGTTTTGACAAATTCCTACTGGTTCTGCGGTTAAACGACATGAAAGGAGTTTCTGCTGATTTTGGGTTAAGGTTGGAACTAAAGTTAACTTGAAATGAAACCCAACTGTCCAATTCTACAACTTAGGGTGTATTCAAACTGGAAAATCTGTTGGTGCGGATGGAGTCCACTTTATTTGGTCCAGATCGAGTTCTGAACCTTGTATTTTGTCTGTATCCAGACTGCCGTCAACCAGACGTTTTTGTTTCAAAACTAAGCTTGTAAACAAAAGCATGTGACTAAAGATCTCTTCACTCATTGGCCAGGAATTACAGATAAAACAACCAGAGAAAGAATAATTGGAAGTCATATGCTTTGCAATCCTTGATGAGATAGTTCACTTATTTAAACTTTATATTTCAAGTTCTTTAAAGAAATTCCGCCACTAGAGAAGCAAAGGAAACACACGACCGGCATAACAAGAAATCAAGAAATAAACCCAATAAACAATATAATAATAGGTGATTAGGCTACTAGATTGGTTGAGGCATTTTTTTCCCAACTGAGAAAAACAAAGCTACAAATAACGAGTTGACCATATCTTATTTTGCTATTCTAATGCTGGTCTGTGTTGCTTGAGATCAGACGGGTTGAATGTATCCCCTGAACCAAATGAGTGTGACACTCCTGCTATAGATTGTCAAGAAAACAGTGAGAGAAGTAATTCAAGTTGTTTTAATGAGCCTGTATTCATCCAGCCACATTTCAATGCGTTTCTGTGTCTCCACTACTATGCTTACATCCCATAATGCCCGGCTACGGTGGCCGTTTTAGTCCAAGTGTTCTGCCAACATCACAGATGGTATTCAGATGGAGAAAACTCCAATCAAACTGAATCGCAGTTCGATTGGAAACTGACCAAGACCCCTCTCAGAACAGGTTCTGGCCCCAGACCACAGTCCACTTGAGTGTATTCAGACTGAATATTTGTTCCGGATTACAAACTCTGGTTCACTTTGAGCGAATCAAATGAGTCTGAATGCACTCTTGGTTTAAAAAAAAAGGCTAATTGAACTTCTTTCAGGTGAATAAAACCTCTGTTGGATGCCAAACCAAATCAGATAAGGGAAAATGTTACGTTTCATTGAGTCAGTTTTACTTTCGCTGACATTATTCACAAAACAGTAGAGAACAGAAGCATTGGGGCATATTTTAGCCAGATGTCTCCAGTGAGTACAGAGTGATTAAAACACATGGTTTCTCCGGAATAAAGTTGTCATAAAACACTATAACGCAGTGCCACATAATTGTATGGGTCTCAGCAGGGCAGTCATCAGTCTGACTGTGGATTCAAATATACTGCCCTGATTTAATTTTTTTTATTAAACTCCATTAGTGGGTTTAATAAATAATGTTTCAAGGCATTTTTTCGAGAAGACTTTTACCAGCCAGTGTGTTTGTCGCTTCATAGATTCTCCTGAGGGAAGATGGCTAGCCGGGATGCGGGGCGGAGCTGAGAGAGTGTCCGCAGGGAGATGTTTGATTGATGGCTTTTGGGGTACCAGAGGTGTCGGGGGAGGTGGGTGGAGGATGAGAGGGGAAGGGAAGCTTGATGGGGCCCAGCTCAGAGAAAGGGAGGCCATCTTTTTTTTTTTTTTAAGTGAGGGGAGGAGGGAGCTTGTACAAGCTCTAGATTGTTAGTGACAGGCAGATACTTCAACACTTAAAGTAGAAGGTTTGATTTAATCACAGAGCTGTCATTTGTTATTTGTCTGGCCTGCTCCACCGGGGCCACGGCTGATCAACTGCCTGGTCCCAGGAGAGCCCCTTTTCCCCCAGTAATGTCTAAATCCCCTGCACAAATTACAGCCTGCACCTCCTATCCCCACCGCCCCTCCCTGCTTCACTCCTGGCACGTTAGGAGATGAGGGCCAGAATGGTGGATTCAGTAAAAAGAGGGAAGCAGGCCGGGCTTTTCACGAGGACAGAACAGAGACAGGTATGGGAGGAGGGGAGACGAATGGAATTGCCTGAAGGCGAGTAAAGATCATTAATAGGACTGTCAGCGAGGTTGCCTGTTGGTTATCTGCTCATAAGTAAGAGATGAGCTCGCCCATTTTAATTCATTAATATTGCCTGCTGTAGCTGCTTTTGCTGCATCATGCTCCAAAGGCAAAAGACAGAGAGATGGAGGCAACATAAATGGAAATGTAGGGATCGATCGGCGTCGGGAAGACGATATTCCAGATTGAAAAGGGGATTGTGATGCAAAATCACAGATTTAGATCATATAACAGGGAAGCTAGACATAAAGAAAGTGCAGAAATGTGTGTGTGGATGACTGGAGAATCAATTTCCTTTTGAATTCTGAAATATCTAGCTGAAATAGAGTCTGGAAGTAAGTTCAGATGGTTTAACCTCCAGATAAAAGCTTTCTCTTTGAATGAAGATGAAGGGCTATGATTCTTTCATAAAGGTCACAGGGCCTGGCCATTGTTGGGGTTGATGACGGTCTTTTTCATTCATTAACCCCGCTTCCTGATCCACTATTTCCACATCACCTTGGCCCAGATTTGTAAGCCCCACTATGGGGTGCAGTTTGGGATATCTGGGATAGCCCCTAAAATGCATAGAAAACTATACATCAGTTACATTATATCACATCACATTATATCAGTTCATCTATCTATCAGCTCCTTTGTCTTATGAGTTTTATCTTGAATGTTCTTCCTGAGACTACACTCTGGGTTCACTGGGCTTGGGACAGGCACTGGCCCTATTGAGGCTGTATTTACCTTTTTTTATGTCTATTTGTCCATATACTGTATGTATCTGTTAGTTATGGGCATTACCTTTACCTCACTTCTGGCCTTGACATCACCCAATTTTGAGAAAGCACATAAAAATGAGTCAGTCATATGAAACAGCTCCCAACTTTCTGTACCATTTCCCTTCTCTTCCGTTCCTCTCACTATTTCTATTCTAGTTCTACTGTTTACCCTGTCTGGAGTCGTTGCCAACGTCTTGATCTTCCGGGCTTGTCCTGGATTACGCTCCATCTCTCCAAAGGGAGTTTCTTTGCAGAAATGTGGTTGTGTTACACCTCCAGTAATTGGTGGTTTTCGAGGATATTTCCCTGTCATGTTTTTGCTTGTTGCACCAAACAGTGGAGACACAGCTGAAGGGGTGTGTACCGCTGCAGTTCTGGACGATCTAATTTTTACACACTTGCAGCTAGTTAAACGATCAACTAACTGCAGTAGATAAAAAAATCTTTTATTCCTCATGTGTGACTTAAGATCTTTTCTTTTTTTCCTGGCTTTTCCAGGATCCTTTGTTTTTGAACCCCGCATCTCCCTCCAGTTATTTATAGATATCAAACACAGCCGTTTGAGAGTCAGGGGAAGGAGAATAGCAGGAGGCCAGCGGTCATAAAGCCATGATGTATGATTTTATTCATTCTTCCTTCCTGTTCCTGATTAGGGGCCTTTAAGCTGTGATCAACTGACCCTAGACCAGCCTCAAATCAAAGGCAGAGAATGTATGTGTTGAGTGAGAGGGAAACACATGGAAGCATTAGGGGCCGGTGGCTCTGAGACTCACAGCCAGAGGTTGATTCACTTTGTGCAGGCCAGCTAGGGAATAGTAAGGTGAGAATGAGGTTGTGGAGTGATGAAAGACCATGGCACACACTGGCTGGCTACAACCGACTACAAGAAATGTTCCTCTGTGCTCCCTGTCAGTTCATGTAGAGCTCTGGACATGGATTTGCTTGACCCCTTTCAACTCCTGCCTAGTTTGTCTGTTTCCAGATTAGCTAAACAACAAGCAGGATGTTGAAACAGGCACATTCTGACATCATTCTTTACTCAGATACAATATCCAGATGTGAAAATTGCAAATTATTTACCAAATTCATATCTCATTTCTGCCTTTTCCGCAAACATTCTATTGACATTGGAAGCTTTGTATACACCGCAGATTTGATACTCGTTCAAGAATGCGCTAAACACGCATTCATGAATACGCATTTAGCTGGACAAGCAGGTAAGGCTTCTTTGTCTTTTTTTTTTGCTACTGTTTACCAGCGTCTGTTCGTCACATGTAGTTGGAATAAGCTTGGTGCAAAATGTTGAAGTGGTGCAAATCTCGCACATTTTGCTAAAGTCATGATATGCTAAACCCATGTTAAGCTAAACCCATGTTACCCTAAACCCATCTTATACTAAACTCATGTTATGCTAAACCCGTGTAAAGTTAAACCTGTTTCACCCTAAACCCGTGTTAAGCAAAACCCACTTTAAGCTGTTAAGCTAACCCGTGTTATGCTAAACCCACACTATGCTAAATCCATGTTATCCTAAACACACGTTATTCTGAACCTTCGTTACGCTAAATCCACATTATGCTAGGTCTGCGTAATGCTAAACCCACTTTTAGCTCATTATATAATAGGCGTTTAGCATATATTGTTCACACTGCATTGTCATTACCCAATACTAGCGTATGCATGCTTACAGTTTGAAATAGTTGGTACAAAAATGTCAACACAGTGCAAATCTCATGGATCTTGCTTTAGTCTTTCTTCTTCATAGCTATTTTCCGATATATGAAAGACTTGGTGTCATATAATTCTTACTGGGCACAAGCCATAATCATTAATTAATGATCAATTTTCAAATGGTTGGCACTTCCATAAATTTAAAAAATGACGCCGTCAATATGTCACAACTAAATCGGAGTCCCTGAGATTCTACATTTTGTACATAGAGCCCAAAAATGGTCACAAAAACATGTGTTGCTATGCAAGAGCACAATAGTATTGAGCATGGAAGCCCGAAACGTGTCTATGTGCATTTACATGGACTTTTTATTTAAAATGACTGCCTTTGCGTTGACGAGGGTGGTGGGAACATAGTTTAAGAGATTAGCACGTTGTGTAATCTATGAACCATTTCGACACATATCAGTTCTAACCTCGTACTTTTAAAGTTGCTGTTGTTGAGTTCTTCTGTTTATCAGTGTTGCTACCATTGACTGTATATGAGATCTGGACTGAGTGAGTGAGACATCACTCATAGAAAATTACCACCCTCTGGCTCCAACCAAATGAGGTCAATTCAATCGCCATTTTTTTTCCCAATATGGACGTCTCCATGTTGGAACCAGATATCTTCAGTAAGGAGTGATTGACCTGAGACAATGTTTCTATAGCAACCACTTTCTCCAATCAGGAGTGAGCTTGTTGGAAGGCCACGCCCCTACCACATGAAAATGGGCTGCACATAATCTGTCAATCAAATGCTTCAACCAATCGGGGTGAGGCCACATACATTTATTGAGGCATCTGATTGGTCAGTTTTTAACTTGAATAACTTGTGCTACAGAAAAAATATGAAAAAAATAGATTAACAAGAACATGTTGCCAAAAAGAATTATTACTCTGACGAATATAATGGCTGACTGTTAGCTGTTTAATTCTCATTGGAAGCCACCAGGTACTTCCTATTTAGAACGCGAGGGGGGAGGGGTCTCTCAGTCCAGTTCTTACACAGTACAGTGTTTTTTTTAGGTTGTCTTCGGCTCAAGGAAAGGCAGACACATGTGCACGTTTATTCTCCTGCTCTTGACCTACAATCAACTGCACAGCCGCAGATAGTCAAAGACCGACCGCCCGACGACAGATGGTTCCCCTTAAGGAGCCGAGTTGAAAGTCTTTGTGTCATAAGTGCTCTTTGGTCGTTTCTGTTTTGTTGATCATTTTCTGAGACTCCAGTTGGTTTCAGGCTCCCCTACTGGGCTGTACCCTAATGTGTTGATGGCATATGAGTACACAGGGGTCCGTATAGACACACTTGGGTTTCTGTCGTGTGCTCATTTCATTTTTGACCTATTGTATCACACAAGCTTCAGTCAAGGAGACGTCTTGTTGAATAAGTGCAAATTCATGCCGATCATTTCAAGTCAATGACCTTTTTGCCCTTTAAGCGCACAGATGTTGCTCTGCATAACCCACTATTGTCATTTTGGAGGCTGTAGAGAATGATCACAGCACATATTCCCATCCAGCAATATGTTGCAAATAATATCTGCAGCCACCAACAGATTGATGTTGGATCTGAATCGGAAATGGGAGTACATCCAGCAGCTGAGGCATGTCTCAGAAGTAGATGAGGGGAGGTGGTGGTGGTGGGGGATTGCATCCCAGCCATGATGGCATCACTTCTCAAAGCGCACACGCCTGTGACAAGTAAACTGAAATCATCATTGATGTTATTTATTTTCAAATGCTCCCTGCTTGACAGGCGACATCTTGTTCGGCACACGTCCCACGGGAGAGCTCGGCGTTCCTCGGCTCCATCACGCGCAGACAGTCGCTCTGCTCTGACACCAAAGCAGTGGCACTCACTAGAGACTTGCTCTGGAATTTGTCACAATCCTGCTCCACGCGAAGAAAAGCACAAACGCACCCGGCTTCTTGTTTACACACATATCCAGATCTGTCGGAATACTTGTCTCCCCACCTCAGCATCTGCCACCACACTGAGAAACGAGAAACTGTTTGCAAAAAAACATGTTAAAGACTTCTTTTTTTGTGCTCAATAAATGTCGACAAAAGTTTTATCTGTGGTGAAGATGTGTGCTGCAAATGCCACAGCACTGGCTTCCCATCTGTCTGATTAAGATGTGACACGTGCAATTCAGGAGCAAATTAACATCTGTCAAAACAAAAACCTCAAGATGTTTTCCAAAAGCTCAACCAAATCCCTGCCTGTGGTTGTTATTTTTTGTTATCTTGCTTGATCAAATATTTCTCTCAACATTAGGGAATAACTAATGCTAATCATTGTAAATTACTTCAAGCTTCATTTATTACCTTCATTTCCAAAGATTATGTGAGGTTTTCCTTGCCAGTTTTCCACTATAATCCATCACTGGCATCATAGGGGTGACGGTGACTCCAAGTTCACATTTTCTCCAAATCATCCTGCCATGAGCTTCTTATCTCAGTTCATTTACCCTGGGTGTGTGTATGACTTTACTTCTGTGTGTCTGTGCGAGCCTGGCCCATCCATTCATGTGGCCTCATTATGAGTGCCTGCTGAAGCTCGGGGGACACGGTGCAAATGAAGAGACGAGCATGGCGGTGGGCAGGTAAAGCCTGCAACAGAGACCAGACACCCTCGGCGCAGCTCCGCTAAAGGAGCCCATTTGTCAAACGTGGCTCCGCCGAAACCCGCCAGGGATCACATTAGCGGCTGAGGCCCCTGCAGGGATCCTTCTTCTGACACCGAGCCACTCGCATTCACCGAGCTGGCCAACCAGGATGCCTCCCTGCAGTCGGAAGTGTCCAGCCCTGAGCCTGCTCTCTGATTGACTCATTAATAAAACAGGCCTAACCTGAGAGCATGGGACATGCTCCAGTGCTCTGGACCTTGCACTCTCTAGCTAATATACCCAAACCACAGGTTTTTGTCCACCTGGTTCTTACATCTTTCATTTGTCAAAAATTCTTAAAAGCTTAGAGAACTCTAATAGTCACAATTAGCTATGTCTTAGTGATATTGGGTTGACCCATACGGATACTACGGTTTTGGATTGTAGAGAAGTGGCCACATCCTAAAAGGAGCACAGGTGTGTCTTGCAGTTCCCTTGTGGCTCATGCGGCCACCTTAAGGGGCGTCATGAAAATGGAAGGTACTATTATTTCATGTGTATTAAGAGTATGGTGAAGTATTTGTAAGTATAATGCAGCTTATGACATGTGAGTAATGCCATTATATGCTGTACTTTAGTCAGTAAGATTTGTAAACTGTTTCCTCACTAACCCTGAAACAAATGCTACACGCACTATGTAAGTGAAGGGTAAGTGGACGCCAGTAGGATATCCATAAAAACTGCACTCTGATTGTCTAGTTTTCTCATTTCTAACATCACTTGAATAGGGCCCCTAGCGCAGTGCACAGGTCTCAGGTAGGTTGAAAAAAATCAAAAATTCACACAACACATCTGCGTCTCATCTACAGTATTTCACCCTTACTTACCCTAAAGTGTTAGGGTTAGTAGGATAAATGTTCGGACCCTACCCTCCATCAGGGGGTGGGGTAATGCACACTCCATACAGCCTCACTAGGGGCAGGGCACCAGGACCACTGTGTGGTCATGTTTTTTTAGGGTTATCTGTGTGATCTGTACTGGTTTAATTCAATTCACTTTTATTTATATAGCCAAATATCACCAAAAAAAGTTGCCTCATTGGGCTTCCTGTCTGTAATCGTACAGAAGCAGAAGGTCGGTCACAAAATATAAACAATAGCTAATTGCTAAACTAAACAGATTAACTAAAACTGGTTATTCATGTCCTTAGATCCTCCTTCCCGGTAAAGAAAAACTCCTAAAAAAAAAAACTGATTCAGAAAAAAAAGAAATGGATGGATGGATGCCCACATAAAGGAGAGACTGTTAAAGAAGAATTAGCTCATCTAACTCTACAACTACGTATTTAAATAGAGTTCAGCCAGATAGGACTAGGGGACATGTTGGGGCGACATCCACAGGCAAGATGAGCCAGAGGCGTGGTCCACAGCCAAGAACAGGAGCAGGGGTGATCCACTAGGAATCTGAAATCTCTCCTGCTCCTCTGGAAGGGAGTGGGAAAGTGGAACAACACCCGAATCACACTGCACTAAACAGAAGCACAGACAGTGAAATAAAATAAATAATAAAAAATAGAGGAGAAGGACTGGTTTGCCCAGTTCTTCATCCTCACACGGCTGGTATTCACCCATACGGGCAGTTTTGACTGATGCTATGTACATACCAGGCATATAATGTGCGTTCAAGAATGCGTTTTGAGCCCATTCTTCTTGCACTTTGATCAATTTTCAAACAGCTATTCCATGAATGACATTACCCATTCACCACTACCAAATCCGAGTCCCTCATTGGTCAAAGTTCAACGTTCAAAGCACAATCAATGGCCATAAAAACTTGTGTAGCTACGTGTGAATGCAAGACTCTTGAACGCAGAAGTCTGAAAAGCATGTTTCTGTGCGTTTACACAGACTCTTTATTGCAAGTGGTCGCTTGAACGCGCATTTCCAAGCCCGTTGAGAACATAGCATCATGCATTATGTCTGTGAGGTTAATATTTATATTAGACTACAATGCATTCTCTTTGTATGGCTTTCCGAAATCTGCGGTAATTTTCTGTGATTCTCTTCCTAGAGTTTTTTTTTTTTTTATCTTTGTCTAAGAATGTAGCCTTTACTTATTCTTTCTTGCTGTCTTCCTGTTTTGCATGTTGAACCCTGATTGAAGCAACCCTGATCCCCAGCTGGGCTCTGGGGAGAGAAGCAGGAGTTTTGTTTATGTTGTTGTAGGATGTAAATTTAACAGAAGAGGTGGAGAAAGAGCACCAGGGCTTATGGATCCCTCAGGGGTCTCGCCGAGTCTCTCACTAAATAAATCTGAATTGAAAATACATATGGAGCTGTAAGCTGTTCGCATAAAGGAGCCCTTGTTCTCCTCGAGGAGAGTATCAGATTTACTGGCTCAATGGTCCGTCTGCTGGATCTCAGCCTTAAAACAGTTCGACAGAGACAGTCAAAGTACACAAAGTTCATCGACTCGATTGTTATGGTGAGGAATCGAGCCAAAACCCGGGAGAAGAAGCTGTGAAGTCGTTGGTTAGCGTTTGTCTGCAATATCTGGACCGTTTTGGGTCTAAAATTACATTCCGTGAACTATTGTGTTACGGCCATATAGAAATTCCCTTCCTGTTTCATTGCATGGTAAAAGTGCATATGTTCTGTAATATTCCCAGACACAGTTCACAGAGAGAGGTGGCTCTCTCCAATTATTAGCTTTAGGAAGCAGTCTAGAGATTTATGAATATCCCCAGTTGACTTAGAACAGCTCTAGTCACTTCCATATGTGACCCTGAGGCTGAGTGGTTGACAGGGCCCTTCCAGGCCGATTAGGTCTCGCTGAGAGGCCGGCCTTGTTGGCAGCTTGGGGCCAGGAGAGCAAAGCCTCTTGAGCTCAATTGGTAAAGATCACAGATGTAGAGGCCCAGTGAGGGCAGCCAGTTTCTGGGTCGCCACAGCCAGTGAGGCCCTCTTCCTTGACACTGGGTTTATTGTTACCCCCAAACCCTTGAAGAGGAAATAACAGAGGCGCCAATTAAAGCTTTAAGACATTAAATAAAAACCCTCTGTTGTTGCCTTTAAAACATCCCAGTTAATGCTTGTTTGTCTTTACAATGAAACCCTAGTCAGTCGCCGTGATTCTGTTTTTGATTAAAGCGAGATCGAGTGTTGGTTTTTCCCCCACCTACCTTTTTTTTTCAGCTTGTAACTTTATTGTTACACAAACAGCATTTTTGTGCTGACAGAAAAGGAAACTTTACAGACTTTTGAACATCTGTAGGCTATAACAAATATCTCGTCTGTAATGTGATTTCGAAGCGATTTTGCCCGTCAGAATAGATTTGTGAGGGAAAAGGGCTCCATGATAAAGGTCCCATGATGAGCCATGAGACATTCTGATGTTTGTGGGTTCAATTCAATGAATCCAGTCATTTCTGGAATCCCTGGAATTTATAGACTTTTCCCAATTTAAACAGTCTTTAAGTCAAGACAGAGCTTTTGTGTCAAAGGGAGGAAATTATATCTTGGCTTGCACTCTTGGAGAAAGTCCAAATTGGATGTAGTTATACTGGTTAGATTCTTTTTTGCATTTTTTTGTCAGTTATCCTTAATTTTGTTGAAGAATTTTCACAATGTTTTTCCTTCAAACTCATTCTTTTGGCTTTTTTACATAAATTAAACAAAATTCCCCCTTCAAGAAATGGCTCCTGCAGATAAAAGAGCCTTCCGCTCTCTCTCAGCAACTGGATTCGTGTAATTAGCAAGGTGGACCTTTTCCCATTGGTCTTTTTGTCCACCTCCCTCATTGGGGACACTGGCGTGAACAGAAGCGGCGCAGTTTGCTCAGGGGAACGAGCAGAGTGGCCACGTGGGGCGTGTCCCCGGGGAAAGACGAGGCGAGAAGTCACGGCAGGCTTGCAGTCTGATGAACAGGGAAGCTGTGATGCAAAGAGGCTTTTCTGGCATCATGACTGAGCTCCCTGAGAGCTAAGTGCCTAATCCATATTACATCCACAAAGGCCTGACAGATTAGCACACATCCCCACAAAGATGAATTAAAACTTGTCTATTTCAGGGGAGGGGAGGTCTCAAAAATGTTTTTTTTTTCATCCAGAACTGCTGAGAGAACATTTTCTTTTAAGATTTTACGTGTTCAAATATTAACCTGTGATGTCAAAGCCATTAGTATGGGGGGTAGGGGTCTCCTCGCTTCAGATATGAGATTTCGGGTATAAAATGGAAACCATCTGACTGGTATTAATGTCCTAACTCGCTTAGACAATGACTCTCTCCCACTTGAAAGCATTTGTTCCTTGGTCCGCTGCTGCTTCCCAGAGCTCTGACATACGAGCTCAGTGCTGATCATTAACGTGGCCTTAGGCATGGCCTTAGATGGACTGTACTTTATGAAATAAGATGTGATTGAATAAAAGCAATTTTCTGTTAATGGGCAATAAGTGGCTCAAATCTAATTTCACCAATTTTCTTGGTCTCTTCATCATTGATTTGTAAGTAGCTGCATAGTGTTCGCCGGACGGAGATGTTTGTTGCATAAATCGGGCGTTCGTCAGTGACGATAACAAGAGAACGAGGAGACAAATTCACGACAGAGATCTGGCTAGTTGTTTGTTCAGTTTTTCCCGTTTCGTTCGCCTGTCTGGATTTAAGGTTTGCTCACCTTGAGTTTCTACATATTAAACTGTCACCAGTTCAGTGACGAGTGCAAACAGCTGGCTTGTGGGTCCCTTATTGAATTTAAAATACTGTTGGAAATTTTATTTTAGATAATAATGTGATAATCCTAACCTAATTTCAAATAATTACTTGCTGTTGATTTTTATTTTGCGAGGGGACTTTTTTTGTTTTTTTCATACCCATATTCCGGTTTTTCTTCTGCCTTGACATGAATTGATATTGAATTTGTCGTCTTCTCTTTGTGCCGTTTGCACTGCGGTCAGATTTGTGCAGACTCCATCATGAGGAAGTCATTTAAAGCTTCTTATTGGGAAACAGCTTGCACGCGCTCTGATTGGTTAAAAACATTTGTAATCACGTTATGAGACACATCTTTATAAACACGCCTCTAAAAGGCTAAAAATGGCCCCAGGTTGTAGCCAGATACTTTTTCCCCTCCCTTTATGAGGGTAAAATCCCCTTTTCTTTATGTCTGGATTGCATATGATTAAGAGAAAATGTCCTCACCACCATCTTAGGTGCAGTGTTAAGCATGAGGGACACTAACAGCCATTTTGTTTTGCTCCTGTTAAAATCAGCCGCCTGTGCTTGGAGTTAATTAAGCCATAGCTTTAGAGCCATAATTGATTGAATCATGGAGTCATAATAGAAATTACGGGGCCTCCACAGCTGTGTCGGACTGATTCAAAACCAGTGGCATCCTCTGCTAGTCAAAGAATATGTTAATAAGAACTTGAATGCAATCAGATTTTGTTGTTTTTTTAAAGCTTGTGTGGCGTTTTCTCCCTCCCCCCTCAACTCTTTTCCTCAAGGGGACTTATTATACACTCCTGTAACACTATAGAGTTTGTGTGCGTCACTGATGGAAGCCAAAAGGAACCCCCCCCCCCACACACACACACACACATACACCCCCCAGCTTCCTTAAATCTGTCAAAGCATCTGCCTCATCCACCCTGACAAATCCTTTGACGTGTGCCTCCGAAAAGAAGGCCTTGTATCTTGAAAGCTGCTGGATTTCCATATCTGACTCTGGGCTGACTTACTGCACTCATGTCCACAGTCGTCGGTCCAAAGCCATACACCACACAGCTTCAGAATAGTCACTCAGTGGCCTTCTACAGCCATATACTGCATGTATGTAGACATTTACCATATTCTCTTTAATATAAGAGACACTTAAAAACCTTAATTCTTTTCATAAAACGACCTTGCACCTTAAAATCCTTTTTAATTCTTAGTTCTGGTTCTGCTCAAAGTGATTAAAGTGATTTTAGTGGCACACAGCGCGCTGTCATAATACTAGTTACAAACAAGGCGTGTTATTGAAAATATGCTAACGTGGCTAACATGTAGCAGTGGGGTTTTTTTACGTGTTACTAACGAGGTTGGGGATTATCAGCATACTCACAGTGATATTTTTTTAGCAGTATCAGTCTGTTATTTTATCCATTGCAAACGAGATAGTACACATGCTAACGCGGCTAACGTTTAGAGGTGTCGGGCTGTGTTTTTTTTTTTTTTTTTTTTACCGTGTTCCTAACAAGATGGTGCGTCAGCATAATCACAATAAAAACATTTTTTTGCTTTATCAGTCTGTTTTTTTAGCTGTTGCCAACAAGGTTGGGTATTATTGTAAACACACTAACATAGCTAACAAATAGCAATGTCAGACTGTGTTTTGTTTACGTGTTACTGGTAAGGTTGTAAGTTAGCATAGCCACAACAGCATTTGTTTTAGCAGTATCAGTCTGTTTCTTACATGTTAGTAACAAAGTTGGGGGTTACAGTTATTCTGACTACGCTAGCAGTGTCAGGCTGTTCTTTCTTTTTACGTCTTGCTAACATTAAAAATATTGTAAATAATCTAACACAGCCAATGTGTAGCCGTGCCTGACTTTATTTTTTTAAAAGATGTTACTAAGTTTGGAGGTTAGCTTAGTTACAGAAATGGTTGCTTTAGCATCATCAATCTGTTTTTTATTTACATGTTGCTAATAAGTTTGGGAGGTACAGGTATTGTAAATAAGCTAAAGAAGCTAATGTGGCTAACGTGTAACGGTGTCAGACTGTTTTTAGGTATTACAGGTTTTCTGACTATGCTAACATTTCTAACGGGACTAACATGTAGCGGTCTTGGACTGTTTTTTACATGTTTCCAACATGGTTGAGAGCGTAGTCACAGCAATGTTTCTTTTAGTAGTATCAGTTTATTTTTTTACCAAAGGTAAAAAACTGGTAGTTTGAAAATACTTAAGTGGCTAACGTGTATCGTCTCACAAGCAAGTTCTAAGAGACTGATTGACTTATCTCTGACTCATTTGTCTCACTGAATGCATTTTATAGTTCAATGCACCTTATATGACAAGTTTTAAAATAGACCCTATATTGACGTGTGCCTTGAAATCGCGTGTGCCCTAGTATGCAAAACACTTTAATAATTTTGAACATGTTTCCCATTCAAAATCAACATTATTTCAGGAATTCTTTCCAGGATTTGTTCTTGGTTTCCATCCTTGTTTTTGTTCGCTTTCCTTACCTGGCAGTCCTCGTCTCTGCTGCGCCGCAGCACAAGGAGGTAATGATGAGAAATGGAGTTACACCGCTAGTTGTTAAACCTCAGGCCGCACAACAAATGTGCTTCAGAGACCTCGCATTTGTCTCTGAATGGATTAGGGCTTTGCTCTGCTAACCCTATATTTAATCTCACTCCAGTCTCTGCTGGCAAGTGCGTGTTTTTCATGGTAACAAATAATCTGTCATTTTCCTTCTATTATGTCTTTAACCATTGTCGCACCTGCAGTTCTGCAGTCTTTCATTGCCTTCTGTTGTTTCCTGTTTTCTGACACCAGAATGTTAAACTCTGATCTTTTTTTTTTCTTCTTTTTTTCTTGGATTATGCCGTTTTTAGTTTCTGCGGAACGACAGTATTCAATAGAAATTCATCTCTGAACTTTGGGGGTAACTACTGCTGTGGAAGCAATCCCTCCCCCCTTCCCATCACCATTAACTGAGCTATTTATTTATTCATTTGCTTAAAGCCTCACACAACCCCAATCAAACATTACCGACTTATTTTCTACGTAACAAATGCAATCTTTTTCAAACTGATTCACAGCGATTTAAAGAAAGAAATACTCAGAAATGCAGTTTTAAGCTTAATTTTCAATTTAAATTTCTTCCACAAGAACATGTTAAAAACAACTAAAACTTAATTTATATTGGAATGGGTCTTTAAAAATTTATTTTTGTACAGTTCGACCCTGTTTGCCACTGGTAACACACCTTTAAATCTTCAGTTTTAATCTATTACTTGCCTTGCTCTGACTGTTCTCTTGTCTCAGTCATGCATTTTTATTAAAGCTCCATATCAGCTCATTTTTATTTTTTTTCTCTTTGGGCATGTGCTTTTCAGTCCCATTAGGTAGACAGTGAGAAACCATAACAATAGTTCTTTTTCATCGGGATTTTAAAGGGTCTTTCAAGTGCCCTAACTTTTTGTGATTTACTGAATAACTTCGACTACCTGATAAATGATAGTTCCCCCTCATAGTGGTACGACATTATTTAGAGATTATTCACAGGGCAAGAAAAGTCATAGAATGTTAATAAACTTGTGTCAGCGTATATTAAATTATCAATGGGGATGAAAAATTAATCCGCAAAGTCTTTTACACTCTCCGAGACGGAGCACAACTCACTTTTATCTTGTTAAAGGAATGGAAATTTAATTACAAGGGAGTATAACACCACTTGTTTTTGAATCTTTGTGTCAAATTCTGAGCAGAAAGTTCTGCTGATCAACGCAAACATTCACCACATGGCAGTTTTTAAGTGTCTATTATTTTCAGAGCTTCGCCAAATGTTGTATTCACATGTTCCTATTTATCACATTTTCTTGTTTTCCTTTTATTTTGTCCAAATTGTGCTCTGGTAGAAACAACTCCGCCAATACATCACACAAAAGCTGGATCTTCGGTTTCCATGTTGTCTTGTCACGAACAGTAAGGAGTCGCTCTTTCTTTGTCAATCTTCCAAGCGGCTCGGGAAAAATGAAAATAAAAGCTGCGTGCCTATAAACAATCGTGTATCAAATGTGAGATCTCGTTTGCACATTTTCTCCTTCCAGCGCGGTGTTGGAGATAAAGAATGTCAAGGTGACACGCGCGTGCTTTTTTGGAGGCAGAATAAAGACGGCGATGTCCTTGCTGATTCTATCTGTGGGACCCATTCTTTACCTTGTTCACTCAAAGAAGATGAAGTGGGGGAGAATATTTCCGTGGGAGAGAAGGGTGGAGAATAAAAAGCAGGGGAGAGCAAAACACCGCTTCCAGAAATGCAAGTCTAACGAACACCGTTATCAGCTCCCAACTGCTTTCCCTCCTCATTGATCTGCGGAGTTGGGCAATGCAAATGGCTGCGGCTAGCCCTGGGTGTTCCACCATCAATGGAGAGTAATTATCTTCGGCAACAACCAATATTGGATTGTTAAGCCTCGGGATAAGGTAGCCGGCAGAGCCTTCAAAAAGTCATTCACCTCTACGGGCTTGAAGGCTGATGGATGGATCAGCTGGGACTAGCTGCTACAGGGGCTCCTCAGGCAAAACTAGCAGAGTTACCAGCTCTCATCTCCTCTTGGCCTAACAACTCAGCCCTTTGAATCGCAGAAAATGTTCATTTTTAATGTGCCCGGCGGCTGGAACTTTTTGTTCTACATCGCGTCGATCAATCAGGAAGACTTTTCATGTTGAGCGGGACCTCCAGAAACATTTTGCCGCCTGCGCCTCTACAAGATATTACAAGACGGTTCGGTCTCAACTGAAGTAGACAAAAGAGCAGTGTTTCCCAGCCCTGGTCCTCGGGGAGCTATGTCCTGCATGGTTTCTGTCCTATCCTGCTTAAAAACAGCTGGCTTTGATGACTGCCAGGGTAAAGTCTCCATAAAGGTTGAAGATGAACTCAATCAGGTGTGTTTTGAGAAGAGGAGCATTGGAAACACACAGGACAGTGTGCCTCAAGAACCCAGCCTCTATTCAAGGGAATTTCACTCAGGAATACTCAGATAGATCACATTTCATTTCCTCTTCTTTTGGGGGGTAAGTGTGAGCCTAAAAACAAGAATCTAGTTCACTTGCAAGTGAACTGTGGTTTGGTTGAACAATGTTGATGGACTATTCAGAGAGCCAAAAGGGAGAAGTCTACCAAAGAGTAGTAAAAGAAAAATAACTGCACTAATTTCTACAACTGTGCTTTTAAGGAAAAATGTAAAATATCTATGTAAAGGTGTTGTAACAAAGAGCTCAATGTGATCCGCATTATACATGACATAAACCCATTGAATATATATGAGTACTGGACCGAGTGAATGTGAAATCAGTTATAGAAATTGACTTATTTCTGGCTCCAATAAAATGAAGTCAATGAAATCACTATTTTTTCACAATATGGACGCCACCATGTTGGAGACAAACATCAGTGAGCATTAATTGGCCTGAGTTTCTATGGCAACCATTCTCACCACTCAGTAATTAGCATGTTGGAACTTAGTCCACACAAGACGCGAAGTCCCGCGAGTGAACTGTGTCAATTCTGGTAGAAAGTTACGTCAAGACAACCAAGGAAATCCAGTCAATTTTCAAACATTTTCCATTTTCAAGTTATTTTACATCACACCCCCTTTTAGAGCTAGATATGTAATATATATGCAATAAATAAATAAACAAAAATAAATAAATAAAGTGCACTATTGACATACAAGTGCTGAAATGTATATGTGTGTATTAACACTTAGAATTTAGAGGTAAATGTGTATTTTCAGTGGTTGTAAGTATATCTCTGTTATATAAATATATATATGTATAGACTATACATATATAAATATATATATAGGCAATACATATATTTATATATGTAGTAAATATATATATATATATATATATATATATATATATAGACAATACAGTCATTTTCCAATAATTCCAACACCACATGAACATAACATTTCTCTGAGTTTGAGTTATTCCCTGACGGACAAGAACCCTTTGGTGATAAGAGCACTAAAATGAGAACAAGATCCACCGTTTTGAAACAAAAACTCCAACATATAGTGTTTTAAAGTAATTTTCATTTAATATTAATGCATTTTTTGTACAGATCCTTCGTTATTTCTTTCTTTTATAAAGTGAATTGCCAAAAATAGCCACAAGTCTGGCCCTTCTGTGAAACTTAAGAACCCTTTGTGGCCCATGAAAAAGAAAGTCTGCCCATACCTTTATCTAAACCTTCTGTGACCTTCGTTTTTAGGGGCAGTGCTTGAGTTTTGGAGACTCAAGAGGGTCCATGCATATCAAAAGATGGGACTTATTGCATAAAGTGTATATTTTTTCAGTCTGATGCAGTTTGCTACCCAAACTCCAGCGATGAATAAATCATGGCCTCTGCAAGGCATTCTCCAGACAGAAATTACAATGTAGATCTGCAGAAATAAAATGGAATAAAAGATGACGAGGTTCCGTTTAGATGGTGACAGTCTGTGTCGTGCCTTTCCACCATCATTACTGCTGATGTTAAGAGCTGAAAGTCCGACTCGCAGTACTCGGAAATGACTTCACTACAGATATTAGTCAGGATTATAGATGCTCTGTGATATTTCAATGGCCATGTGTTGGTGCAGATCGGCTCTGCTTTTTTTGCATTTCCACAAACAGTTTTTGCATTTTCCAAAGCAAGGAGATATATTTGTCTGATAGCCTTCATAAATAGTTGTTTATAGTTAACACTTCCTGCCAGCACCAGATCTGCAATCAACATTGTGCGGCCCCGACTGCTGTCTTCTTTTCTCACATAAGAGCTTACATGTATTTATTTTAGGAAGCTGTTAAAGAGGAAAATATTGTAAGCCAGATGCTATTTTTACGAGGTGGATACTTGGAGCAGGGCTGTAGATCCACTCAGTCAGCGCTGGCTTACAAGATATTAACTGTTCTTCTGGTTGGAGCTGGCAGCATTAGTGGCCCATCGCTGAATGTATGGCAGGCTGAAAGCTGGTTGTTAAAGTCCTGAAGGTCAGAAAATACATCCAGGCTTTCTTCAAGAAAAGTAGTGGTGTTTAAATCCCCTCCGTTCTCGCTATGTGTCACTTTAAAATAGTGAGGTGGGCTCTTGCATTTCCACTTCCACACCAGTCTCAAAAACTTAAAAACAAGTCTGTTCCAGAAAGATCTGAGGTGTTATGTATAATCGTTTAGAGAAAAATGAACAGCAGGCACTTCTTGGTAATTTAGAAAAAGACTTCTATTGCATTTATTTGTACAAAACCTGAAACACTGTATCAGTTAATAAAAGTTCTGTAACTTGTTACATTGAAATTGATTAGTTTTCATTGAGTTCATGGTTTGCTTAACTTACAAATTTAACTTCACAAAAATGAATATTTTTAATTGTAACAAATTACAGAACTTCTGTGAATTGATCCAATGTTTTATTTTTTGCAGTGTAGATGTTGAATGTGATCATGTGACTCGTTGATTTGCATTGGGCCAAACTGAAGCCAGTGTTATTTTGTTTATTCATATTTTTATCTTAGCTGTCAATCATATTTTTAGCACATTTTGGCCTTTTTGTAAAGAGTTAGAAAAACTAGAATAATCATTGTACAAAATGTGCTTCATAATAACAATAAAGAAAATAATAAAAAGTTACAAAATTGTTGTGAATATATCTTCAAACCGAAGTACAAAAAAATGTTTTCAAAAACCGCCTGTAAGAATGTTGATTTTTTTTTTGGCCCATTTACATTGAATTGAATAAAAACTTTCTTAACGCTTTCACACCAGAGTTGGCGCTGGTGACGCCTGTACACTATACACTTCCAACTATTGTAACTCTTCGATTGTTCGATCACTTCTGACGGTGAGAAAAGCATATCAGCTTTACCTTGAAATGCAAAGCCACTCTACTAACATAAAGTGTTACATAACGGCGCAAAGATACTTTTCTCCATATCAGCTGATTTACTTTGATTGCTTAAGTACTTTTCTACTATAAAGCGTTGGACAAAGCTGCTTCTGTGTTTCATAATCCGCTGGAATTACATGAATTGCGCGAACGATTGAAGAGTTACGGTAGTAGAAAGAATGTCAAGACTTGAGCTAAAGCACCAGTGTTAAGATATTAAGTAACTTGACCCGCTTGGATTTTTGTTGAATTTGAATTTGGCGACACCTAAATAACACACACAGTTTGACATATGTAATGCATTTAACTGTTTATGTGATCAACATAAATGCGGAAAAAAGCAGCTTTCCATATCAGCTTTGTAACGACATGTAAGTGTAGCATAACGGGACAAACACACTTTTCTCTGAGACAGAATCAGATGATTTACATTGATTGAATAAACGCTTCACTACTGAAGAGTTGAAGAATGCCAATACTACAGCTAAAGCGTCAGCGTTAAAGGGTTAAGTAACTCGCCCCCTCCTGGTTTTTTGATCAACTACAAGTGCTTCAACTACTTGTGTTTTCAAACGTTCTTCAGTATGGAAGTCAACGGGTTGATTTTTGATTAGGGATCGGCTAAAGCTGTGAAGAGGATCTGCATGCTGGATCTAAGGAAATTAAAAACACATCAGAAAATGTCCGTTCTGAAAAATATCCCAATATAAGCTGTGTTTGCATTAGATCTGCTATATAAATTCGCCGAATGGAAACGCATACATTTTGAAAAAAATTGCATTTATTAAAAAAAATTTTTTGCACTTGAAAGAGGTGGAAATGACATATTTTACAAAACTGCAATGGAAACACTTTTTTTCAAATTGAATGAGTCACATGACCAACAACCACATACTATACTTAATGCAACAAGAGGTCCCGCAGCGTCACAGTTCATCAAAACTTGAGCGTGTCGTGTGGAATTGTTGGATCCTCAGCCCCTCACTATGACCACAATTTCCCCAAATCGTTTCATCCGTAATCGCTCCCACCTAGCTTGCTGCTCCGTAGTCTGAATAAGACGCCGACGTCTCCTTTGATTGATGATGATGAGCGTTGTGTCGTGGCAGAAATGTGAATGTATCTGCAGTAAATCAAAGTATTGTTTACATTCGTCATGTTTTTGTGTTTATTTGCACAAGTATGATTTAATTGAGTAGCTGTAATTTCAAAATTGTGTTTTTTTTTTACATTTCTAGAATTTCAAATAAGTTTTCTTCATATGTGTGATGGAAACACAGCTATTGATTGATGCTTTCTTTGAAACAAAAAGATCCACTGATTTTGAATAAAAAAATTCCAAGAAAGTAAATGAAATTAGGCATCATAGATGAAATGTAACACTGTGTAAACACTAAATGATGGCTTAGAGACTCTTTTGTTTTATTGTAAACTAGTAAATAATAACTAGTGTTGTGTTTCCAGCAGGTACGAATTCCCCTTCTTTAAGTCTCCACATCATTGTGTTGTATTTGTTTGTTTGAAAATGAGTTGTTTCATAAAGCAAAGCCAGCGTTCTCCTGGGTGAATCCGTGGGGTATTACACAGCAAGGCAGAGAGTAAACAGCAGCCTTAAACTCGGCTCCAGCAAAACTCCACAGAGAGGTGGAGGAGTGGAAGTGAACCCTACGCTGCCTTTTCATTTTGCAGGCATAAGCCTCTTTCAACCTGACTTCAATCAGGGCTAACTTAAGCAGGTCACAGGAGCGAACGGGATAACCACGGGCCTTAACTTTGTAGGAGACGTCAAAGCTTCATCCTCCTCCTCCTCCTCCTCTTTAGCCTCAGAGAGTCTTTCTCTTAAGTACGTTTTAAGTCTAACATCTTCACTGCAGAAGAGAAAAAGGTAGATAAGCAAAGCTTATAGATTCATGCCAATCCATATTCCCCCATGGCCACTGGGGGAGGTTTGGGAATTGTTAGACTGGAGGGGTCAATGGAGGTTAGAATCCCCCCACCCCCCAACACACACTCAGATTTATCCCCCCCAAAACCCTCAAACACACATTCAAGGGTGAGGCCTGTAAATTGCTTTGTCCAGTTGGTGACTGTCCTGGAGTGGAAGGATAAAAAAAAAAAACACAAGTAAATGTTCCACATGAGAGGTTGGTGTGTATGCATGTATGGATTGTGTGGAATGAAAGCGTTCCCAGCAGTTTATTTTTAGCCAAAATAAAAAATAAAAAAACTGTCGTTCTCTAGGACATAGTTTCTGCAGAGCGGCATTAGAATTTACCTCTGAGTGGTGGGTGGGACCATTAGCCCAAATAACCCCGCCCCCATTCACATTACTGCAAGCTGTCAGTTTACACTCTATATCCTCCTATCTTACTGCCTCTCACAATCACAACCTATTGATCCATCTTCTTTAAATAAGTCTTCATTCGTCAGAAAAAGGTCACGAGATGTTAAAAACACTATTTTCATCAGTGTTTTATACATAAACATAGTGATGGGGTAGAGGGGAGAACTGCCCCCCTAGGAAAAAGCCCCCCCCCCCTCCCTAAATTTTGAATAATTTATAATTTTAGACAAAGATTAATAAGTCATCAATACAAGCTTCTATAATCACTGCAAAAAAAGCAGCATTTTTTATGAAATCTTGAGCCCCTCAAATTATTTGCTTTGTCCATTTTGACTGTATATAGAGAACTGGATAGAGTGGGTGTGACATCACCCATGGCAAAGCAAGTTTTTTTGTATAGTACAATTCAAAGTGCTTTACATAAAACATCAGAAGAAGCAATCAAAGGAAACAATAAAAGTTTGATCATTAAAATAAGATTTAAGACATAAAAACATGGAAAGTGCCTTACCTCCGGCTCTAGTGAAATGAAGCCAATTCAGTTGCCATTTTTCCGTGATATCACCATCTTGGAGCCAGACGAGTCGGTTTCAGTCAATGTTTCTATGGTAACTGCTGTCGACAATTATGAGTAAGCTTGTTGAACGGCCACACCCCCCACATAAGAAAGGGAGAATCAAACGTTCAAGGTGGGGACCAGAGGACATCACATGCTTTTAATGAGGCATCTGATTGGCCAGTTTATAACTTGTAATAAAGAAAAAAATCATGGAAAAGATATCAAAGCAAGTTGACAACTGGAATAACTCAATAATAGCTGGTTATTTCTCAATAGAAGACTATGGGGTTTTGACTTGTTGGAGCCAGCAGGTACTTCCTGTTTTGAACGCAATGGAGGAGTCTAACATTCCAATTCTCTATATACAGTCAATGGCTTTGTGTCTTTATAGTGTCCCGGCACATCTGAGCTTTCAAAACTATTTTTTTTATTATTTCTTTTGCTGCTGCTTTACATTAGTGATAGCACCTCAGCTAAAAACTGCTGCCTTAAGATTAAAAACAAAAATATTTCTGATATTTTTTATTTGTAATGGTTTTCCACTCAGCTGTTCTCATTTGCCACCCTTCCAAGGCCTTCTGCCCCCCGTTCCAGACCCCAAAATATTCAAACTCCGCCCATGTATGTTGTCCATTTCAATAGACTTGAAGTGATAATGCTTTTTTATGTGAAAATGGAACAAAGAACCAAAGGGCTGCTAGGATGGTGACCAAAAATAAACCAGAAAAAAGGGGGAAATGTGATCAGGTCCTCGTTCATTGATTGCTCTGGTCTCGTCTTGTCCTTATTTTCAACAGCTGCTCTCTCTCTCTCTCTCTCTCTCTCTCTCTCTCTCTCTCTCTCTCTCTCCGGGTGACGCGCCGCTCAGCTTCGCCTGCTGCTCTGTTGCGCGTGGAGAACGCCTCAAACAGGAGCAGAGCGCACTGCGTTCTTCTCCTCCTTTCTCCTTTTTTCCGCTCAACGGCGCCGGGATCTTTTCTCTCTTTTTTGTGTATGTGGATAACTGCCCGCTCCTTTCTCCCACAGCGCCCGCGCGCCTCTGTTGGATATGGATTTCGTCGTGTTTTCTGCGTGAGATCGAAGGACACTGTGAGGGGGAATCTACCGTTTTTTGTTTTTGCCGTCGGAGCTGACCGAGCTTGGACCCTTTGACGAGCCAAACGCGCGACTCTCTGGCACGATAAAAGACCCTCCGTTCCGTCACGGAAGCGCAGATAAAAGCCTGCAGAAACTTTGGAGAAGTAAAAAAAAAAACGCAAGCTGAATTATCACTGTTAAAGAAAAGAAATAATAAATTCGACACTTTTTTGTTTTCTACCGAAAAACGGAGGCAAAAAGAAAATCTCCTCGTCGAAGATTTATTGTTCTGGCAGGTTCTTCGGCTTCCTCATCGTCCAACATCTGAACAGTGTTCCACTTTTGCATTTGGATTTAAGCCCACCCAGGCACATTCGAGTCCATTTATGAAGGCAGGTTGTTGTTTCCTCCAGCCTGGCTGATTTGGATATCCTCTGCGACCGAGCTCCGCGCGCTTGGAAACGGTAAGATTCAGTCTGCGGGCTCATTTTAGTCTTTCTTTTACAGGTGAAACGGTGAGTTGGGTGAATAAAAGAAATTTGTAGATAAAATTATCTTAAAGATTCGCTAATAAGACTGGAAATGTGTTTTTATAATGTGAAATAGTCGGTTTTTTACGCGTTTTTTCTTGCGCACCGGAGCTCCTCTAAAAATATACAAAAAATAAATTAGACTGAAACTCATTTCTAATTATCTTTTACTGTTTTTTTTAATTTACTTTAAATACCCTTTAGAAGCTAAAGAAGTTGAAAGTTTCGCTGCGTAAAAATAACATTTTCTTTTACGCAAAAAAAGAAGATTATTCTCCGACTAAAAACAAACTGTGGCTTTGCGCACACACTGGTTAATGGAGCGAGTGGCTGGGGCTTGTTTTTGTTTAGACTACAGCACAGTCACTGGCTGCAAAGCAGTCAGGTTTGGACCGTTTTACAGATGCCAGCCAGCGTTGCGGTAGGATGCGGTCACGCACGCTTTTACGCGCGCACTCGGAGTGCCTTAGAACAGCGGGAGGAGCTGTTTAATTAGGTTTTCTTCCTCCCCCCCATCGCCTACGAAAATCTCAACCATCAAGGTCACGCTGGCTCACACGTCTCCCGTCAATTCGGCCTCAAATCACCCGCCAGGAGACGCGTAAACTGTTCTTTATTTGCTCCATTTTGGACGAATACAGCTGTCATTCTAGACTTTTTTGTTATTTTTTTAATGATAATCCTATAGCAGCTTAAAGATCCGTTCCATTTGTGAGCTTACAGCGGTCTGCCCCACTTTATTCTCTCAGAGTATTACTGGAAAATGTCCACAGTGACGCAATCCTCCTGCTTTAAAATGTTTTCTGATATTTTTATCTCTATAATTGGGATTTGGCACAAAGTGGGACTCTCAAGGAAACAATGTTAGTGGTGTGGATTAGAAAAGTCTAACAAAAAGGAGAATCATTGAGAAAATTGTTTCTTTATTATTTGAGGGTGTAAACATGTGTAGGATTTAAATACCTCCAAAGCAGAAAAACAAAAACATGTTGTGATGAAGTTTTCTAATGTGAAAGTAGGATTAGTTATGAATTAACTAAAAAAAAATGGATTGCTGCAACCATCTATGCTTTTGAAAAATGATTTTGCAGTAAAAGGAGCCAAATGGAACATTTGCAGCTTAATCCATCCCCTGTTGTTAGTCGTCTGTAGGGTGGGAGAGCGTGACATTGTCATAACCAACCACACCTCGACCTGCCAACTCCTCCATATTAAAGTCTGAACCCTTCCTCTGCTCCCTGGCACCTATCTGTAATCTACTGCAGATGGGTTTCTGGAATTAGCTTGCAGAAACCTCTCTTATTCCTATCTTCAAAAGCGCATTTATCTCTAGCGGAAAGCTGATAAGAGACAGGCCTGCTTGGCAAATGTGATAAGAGGGTGAAAAATCCTCCAGCTATTTGTAATGTAAGAGTTCAGGCAGATCACAGCTGGGGAGAGACATGACAAACCCAGCGTCATGAGACTAATGCCATGTGCCCCCTGAAGCCTGCAGACGAGATGGAAGGAGGAATGGAGATTTGGGTTGAATCTGCGCATAAAGTCGGAGGTGGAAAATGAGCTGAAGAGATTTTCGAGAAAACAGTCGGTGCGTTTGGATGCCTGAAAGCTCCCAATGTTATCAGGAGGTATTAGAAAGTAGCCTGCTGCGCTTCGAATATACAAACTAAATAATAATATGAAAAAAGTGTCAGCTAAGTATGCAGCTGATGCATGTGGGATTAAAGCTGTGTTTAGGGAGGAACACGCTCTATAACTGTTTTATAAATCCCAACTGGAACCTGTCGAGAAACATGGAGCCCGTCCAAATTGGCTTAAGCTCCGAGCTCTGTGAGAAACTCAAAGAAATGTAGGATGTGCTGCAGAAACCCTTCTCGTGGAAGCCAGCAGCTTCGCAGTTTTTATGATTTACCGGACAGAGCGGGTTCATCCTCAGTCTTTTACCCAAGCCGTTCCACTGCGGCGAGTCTGCTGACAAATGTTTCCCTGGTGTCGAATCGAAGGTCTGTAAATCCACCAGCTTCTTCAGCACGAATAGTGCTCATATCCAAAGATAGAACGATCTTTATTTTCATTTAAAAATATGTGTAAATTTATCTAGAAAAGATGTAAAACTTCTCCTGTTTCCAGACTGACAAACCGTAGAGGATTTGGAGTGTTCTTGTTGCAACAGATGATGCATAGCATGCGCTGATACTTCAAGGACACCTCCCGAGCGTTTTTACCTCTTCTGCGGGAGAATTTATGCTCATTCCTCTGGCTCTTGGATCTATGTCTTAATCCTGACTCGCCATAAAACTCTTCTTGCTCCCAAAAAGCAGATGATCTTCATCTGAAGGTGTGCTTGAAGTGCTTAAAGTCCCACTCCAATCTTCTTTTACTCTATTTATAAAGGCGTTCCCAGTGGTCTTTTAATTTGTTTTATGCTGTTATGAATAATAGATAAATACACAGAAATGATCAGATAAATTGCTACAAGAACATGTTAAAAGTAGGGATGTGCCAAAATATCGATATTGTGATATATCGTGACATTTAGTCCTGCAGTATCGATCTTTAATTTTCGTTTGAAGAGGCTGTAAAATGTTACACAGCTGTCGTGAGCACCAATGTGCCTGGGAGCTACTTGAATTATTTTATTTTTGTTTTGTTATTCGCAACAATTTTGCACTAAATAGTGACACTGCTGCTTATGTTTATTATTAACACTGAATTTTATAGATAATTCAAATTCAGATGGTGTCAAGGCTTGTCAAAGACATAGTATTACTGATTTAAGAAATGTTGTACAAAAGTTTATATTATTTGTTGCACAAAACAATACACAAAGTGTATATAATTGTGTTCAAGCTAAAAAAATAAATGGGGATATACCTTAAAGAACATGTGTTATTGGAGATGATTTTTACCAATTATTGCAGTATCATGATATTATCAATATCATGAGTCATGTATTGCGTATTGCATCGTATCATGAGGTACCCAGCACCAAAAAAACCCCAAAAAGATTTGCATTGGAGTGGATCTTTAAATGCACCGTGAGGATCTGTTTTCAACATCTACGGAAAGTCTTAGTTGAGCTTGGTGGTGTAAAGGGACGGAGAGGTGTTAGCAAAACAAAATCCTTTTTTTTTTTTTTGTTTTTTTCTGCGTGTATTTTTATTCTTGTTTTTCTCAGCCAGCTGCGTGACTCCACCGGGCAGCAGGGGATTTATGGGAAGGTCCAAATAGAAGTGAACAGTGACCTTTCCTGTGGTGTTAGCCAGCTCTTCAAACTGCCACCACCAAAAGACCACACGTTCATTTTTTTTCTTTTCTCTTCTATCTGATGCTATCTGATTAATGTTACTGCGACAGCTTGTGTTTCTCTCTTTTTTTGCAGTCTTTGCTCTTACTGTTAGCTGTTTGCAGCACAGAGCAGCCATCCATGATGTTTTGAAAAGCTCCAGATACTTCTGAAGTCATAGGTCAGCCCGTCACTCAGTCAGCGGTTAATGCGCGTTTCATGGTCGTGGCTAAATGCGGGCCACACACTGTTCTGTTCATCCTCCCCCGATGTTGTTTCCATTTTAAAAAAACAAGTCCATCTTCACTTCAAACAAGCTACTAAATCCTATAAATATTTCAAGGAGGTTCTCTTTTATTCCCTCCAGTCCAGCCGCAATTAGCCTTTGATAGCTGTAGCCCGTGGAGGCCGTGATCTACAGAATCAAACCACACATCCTTTGATTCCCAGCATCTCCTCATGGCAGCCCCATCTCAAGGAGAGGTGGAGACCCTTTAGTGAATTCCCCCTCTTTTGAAACTGCCGACCTGGATCAACCTGTGAATCTGGCAGCTGGCCAGCCCCCCACAACCCCCCCTCTGTGTGTCTCTTTCTGATTTCCGAGCAGTGCTTCCCCGAGAGCAGCCTGTGTCTTTTGTTACCTTTATGAGGCATAATTAAATGTGCGCGGCGTGGCACAGTGTTTGAGCAGGAACCCCAGGCGTGCCATTAGCCAGATGTGGCTGCTCAATCCTTAATGATAGAGGAACAGAGGCGGAGGAGACGAGCCCAGGAGTCCTTCATCACGCCATTCCGAAGTGTCGTGCGGGTCTAATTGCCCCCATCGTTTTGCGCGCCGTACAAGCCCCCGCGACACCAAAGCTCGACGCATTTACTGTGCTGTTTCCCTGTGCTCCTCTGAGCTGTGGAGCTGGAGTCTAACTGGAGGTGGGTGGTACCTCTCCGCTAGGCTACATACACACGTCCAATGTGTTATTGGACATATAGAGTTCACAATGAGCAAGCAGGGAGGGGCTTCCTCTTCTTTTCTCTTTCTACTGCTTACTAGCGCATGTCTGCCACCTACAGCTGGAAGAGGCTTGGTGCGAATTGTCAAATTTTCCGATATAGGAAGGACTTAGTGTCATAGGTTGCAAATATTGCACAAATCCCCAAAGATAATTTTCAAACGGTTTGCTCTTTCATGATTAAAAGGGACTAGGGCTGGGAATCACTGGGTACCTCACGATACGATACGATACGCGATACATGGTTCACGATATCGATAATATCGTGATACTGCGATAATTGGTAAAAATCCTCTCTAATAACTAGCATTATATAGAAGAACGTGTTTTTTTGTGAAAATATATCCCCGTCTATATTTTTTAGCTTAAACACAATCATAATAAACAACTTTTCTTATTTTGTGCAACAAATTATACACACTTTTGTGCAACATTGTTGAAATCAGTAAGACTATGTCTTTGACAAGCATTGACAACAACCAAATTGGAATTATCTGTCAAATTTAATGTTAACAATAGTAACCATGATCAGCATTGCCACTATTTAGGGCAGAATTGTTGTAAACAACAGAACAAAAATTAAATAAATCAAGTGACAACAGCTATCTACCTCCAAAAGAACGTCACACCAAAGGATGATGAATATAATGTTTTACAGCCTCTCTCAAAATTGACCTAATTTTTCGTGCACTTTTCCTTTACTTGAAAAGGACTGAGCATCCAAAAATGAAGGCTGATTTACTCAGACTGTCACTTGAGATAATTTTTTCAATCTTTATTTATTTTCCATTTGGTCAGTCAGCAGTCAATAGGTAAAAACCTTAAAACACACACAATAATGGCAAATATAATTTTAAGTGCTTCAATTAATTAGCAACCTCCCTAATTTTACAGTGAATTCATGTACTATATTTTAATTACATTTAAATTTAAGTTCATACATCAAATCCTGCTTTTTTTGTTTAAAAAAATATTTAAATTAACATTAGCAACAAGTGATTACATTGTTTGAAAACGTCACATTATAAATTTACCAAAGTTACACCGTACACCAGCAGGTTAAACATTGAAATGTATGAAAGCGAAAATTCCGACGCTACTTGAAGTACACACACACACACAACTGCGCAGCACGTGCCCAGTTCCCTCGGCAAACAGGAAGTAAGTGATCGCTGTCATTCTAGCGCTCAGACAAAGTCACTTCTTACCGGGTGGATCTCCTACAGATGGAGGATAAATGCTGACAGGTAGACATGCTTCACACACGCGCTACAGAGCCCGAATCTCACCGGTGCTTCTCCCGAATGAAGCGCGTGCATCGCTATTAAAAGTCCGACGGAGCGCGTCCATCTGCGCAATAGTTCCGGCGCGCGACTCGCACGCTCAGCGCAACAGCCTCTTTAAATGACAATATAATATTGATACTTGGTGAGAACCCATCGATAATCGATCGCAGGACTAAATATCGCGATATATCGCAATATCGATATTTTGGCACACCCCTAAAAGGGACACCATCAATACGTCATTACCAAACACGAGTCCCTGGTTGGTCAAAGTTCTATTGGTTTAACTTTCAATGTGTTTGTACTCAGAGCCAGAAAACAATTGTAGAAACTTGCATAGCTAACTTTAAGATCCAATCCGAATTCTTCCCTTCTACCTACCCCTACATTTAGCCCTCCAAACGGAGAGTTATTGAAAAATAGGGACTAAGAATTCGGACGTTACACCCACTCGATGACCTCATCGATGGCGCGGAGGTGCTAGCGCTCGGAAATATTCAACAATATCAGTTTTATAACTTTAAAAAGGTCATGCTAAAAACAAAAAATCATGACTTACTTTTAAACCTAACGAGTTTCTCCTCCACGAGGTAACGGGGTTTACCCTAGCAGCCATCCCACCGCAGCTATGGTTAGCCCTTAATAAAACTATGGATACCTATGTCCAAAAAGTAAGGAAGCTCTTTCAAATGGAAAAAATAACCTAATGAGACATCAAATGCATAATTTTAAGGCAAAATATGGCCCAGCCTCACCCTTGTTGAGGTTATCCTCCTAACAAAACTGTTAATTTAATTAACGGTTATTCTCAGATTTTATTGTTCCCTGATATTGATGAGGAGTACTGCGGTCGCTCAGTTTGCTATGTTTGCTTTGTTTGTTGTCTTGATACTATGTACTGAATTTAAGATGAATAGTGTGGAAGACCATCTGTGTATAATACTCTGTTTTTGTAAAAACTCTAAATAAATTATTTCGGACAACTCCACCACTTTAAATGTCCCTACAATTGCAGGGGTATAGGGAAACATTTAGCCGTAGTCAAGAAAGTATGAATTATGGGAGAAGAGCCAACAGTTACACCTTCATTTGAAACATTTCATTGTGGAAGTTGTGCCGTACAGAATAAAGGCGCTTTGTTAGAGGACGTAGTTATTAGGCACCCATGAAGGGGAGCAACACGCGTCTAAAGTAGCTTTTTGAAGTCAAATAGTGGGTTTTTGTTGGACTATGTTCTAGCAGAGGAACATTGACATGCCGGCCGGGTGTGCCAAGAAGCCACTTTTCTAGAAAACAACCTTCTTGTCTGTTTCTGCCTGGGGCCTTTTGAACTGCTAAGGGATCAGACTGACAAATGCTGACTGATCGGCTCACATTCACACAGTATTTCCTTCCAGCTTTGCCACAGAGACTTCTCATATTCCTCCTAAGCCCTTTTACTTGCAGTGTATTAAATCCTTCCTATCCCACTTCACCGCTCTCCCAGTCTTTTAATCCAGCCCCGCGTAGTTTTCCCCCTTAGTAAGCAGATTTGAGTCAGGCGCTTTAATTAGAAGCGTCGTCTGTGGGATGCAGATGTGTACGGTGGTCTCCGCGCAGCCTGCGGAGCCGTTGTGTGGAAACGGGCCGACATGCCAAACATACGGCACCCTCGCTGAAAAGCAGGCCTCTTCGTTAGTGAGGAGCTGACGAACTGCCGCTCACATTTGGGTAATTAACACTGCCGCAGATTGTGGAACAGCTGTGCAATTTAGCACTGTGGCAACACCAGCGAGTCAAGAGAGTCTCTGCAAACAGAAGACAGATATGAAGGAGACGGGTAGAGCGCCGCACTTGGGCCTCAACCAGGCTCCCTCCAGTGGCCAAACGGAACCCGCATCTTTGGCTACTTGGCAGCAAAGCATGCTGGTTGATAAAAAGATGTTTGAGGGAATTCGTAAATGAGAGGAAACGGAGACTTCTTTGCAGAAGAGCCGGAGCAGATGAGATGCATGGAGTATTCTGGTAACCTGCTTCATAAGAGAAAGAAATATCGTGTAAATTGGACAAAAACACGTTTAAATATTGATTAATGTGTATTATATATATATATATATATATATATATAAAATCAAAATTAAAATGTGTTTTCATCCAATTTCTATGTTATTTTTTTCTCTTATTTATATATATTGTTTTCATATATTTTAAAACAGAACATTTTGGAGTTTTTAGTTCAAAACTCCAGCTTTTGTTCTCATTTTAGTGTTGGCATCACCTATAGGTTGATGCCCCTTAGGGAAAAACGCAAACTCAGGTTTCCATGTTGATTTCTTTTTCTATTTACAGTCTTATTCTTGTGTCATTTTAATTGTCATTATCTTGTGTGCCAGAGGCATTTTCTGTGTGTTTTATAATTGTATTTTTTATATATTTTAAACCTGTAAAGCACTTTGTGCTGCTTTTTGTTCCCCAAGCTAACATTACTGGTGCTGCAATAATGGCGAGCAATATTGGAGCTATCGGAGTTTAGAGATAGATGCCAGCTAAGGCAAGGAAAACTATGAAGTAAATGGATCAAGTCGTCTACAAGTGGATGCATCGGAATGGAGCTTGTGACCAGCAGAGTGTAGTTTTTACGCAACAACCGTGAGCTTTTTTTTTAATGGCATTTTTGCAACTGTTCCTGATTCACAGTGATTTGAAAAACCAAATACTCAGAAATTTAGTTTTAATCTTCTTTATTTATGTTCTCCCTCATGAGAAAAATTATACTAGAACATGTTAAAAACACCAAAACCACAATTTTCATTTTAGTGGTTCCTTAAAAGAGCAACATGTTTTATTTTAAACATCCTCTCGCTAAATTCAGGCTCTTTTTGCACAATCAAGAATGAGGTTTTGAGGCGAGTCATCAACCTTGTCGACGGTTAAGGAGAATGGATGGTGTTTGGACAAAGCTTCAGAGCTTTCGCTCCGTGTAATTTGAGTTCCTTTTCATCTTTCTTATTTTAGTAATGCCTTTCTTGCCTCCACAAAACCAAATTATACGCAAGGAGTAATTAAAGCATCCTGGCCTCCCGTTTTGTTTCTTTTTGATTATAGTTAATGTGTACCATTCCGTCCTCTACTTTTATTTGCCTTGTATTTTATCCTCTCTGATCCGCAACATCTGGTTTTCTGTTTAACCACTGGGGAGCGGAGAGAGCGTGAGGGGGGGGAAATGCTCCGACATATGAAGTTGAAGCCAGAGTGTGTCCCTGTTGGCTTCTACCTGATTATTACCAAGAAAATATCCAAAGATGTTTGGCTTTCTGTCCATATGGAAGCGTTTTGTAGTGTCGGCCCAAAGATAGTAATTTACAGTAATGAAAGCAGTTACACTGGTGTTATATCAGATGAAGTCAGATTTCCAAGGCTGGGATTTTTTTATTTTTTTATTTTAATGCCCTAAAGCAGAGCAGTAATAAAGAAATAGCTGTGCAGTTAAATGTGAGTCTTTTGGGAGGGAGTTCTCTGGCTTGTCCTTTCCTCTCCCTCCTATCAAGTGTCAGTGACAGTGACATGCCCAGGGCTGTCAGAGGGCCATGTCTTGGCACCGTGCTCCGTCAGACAGTGAATGGTGAGAGCCCGGGGAACTTGTTAAATTTCTGCAAAGCTAGGCTGCGCCGACTTTGACAAGAGACATTTCCTCCCAATATCCTCAGGTCCTCTGCCAACATCGTCAGCCACAAGTCAGCGAGCGAACGGGGCAACAGAGGGGATGCAACGATAATAATGTGAAAAATGTCTATCCGCGGTAATGCCAGGTGAAGGCAAACGGACAGGCGAGCGACGAGGCTCTGCAATGTATTCCGGGAGGTCGGGACAAGCCCCAGTGGGGCTGTCATTTATTTATCTATGTGAAGTGTCTTGAGAGGTGAGGAGAGGAGCGATGGCAGAGGCTCCGCTCTGCCAGAGGGAGCTGGCTGGCTCTTGAGGAATAGGAAATACACTGTAATTGACCTGCTCTCACTCATGGCTATGGCACCAATCAGGCATTCCCACTCTCCATCTCTCTGCCTTCCACCTTGCTTGCAGACATAGCTGAGGAGAGGAGGCAGGACTGGCCTTTCTGGCCCTGAGCAGAGATGACCCAAAACAAGACTTGTCACTTGTGCTTATCATGGCATTTATTTGATTGGAGGAGAGGTTTTCTCACTCTTTTTTTTGTCTTCTCCACCTCCCAGCTCTGGTTTCTGCCACTGTGTCTCATTGGCCTGAGCTATAACACTGGAAACCTAAATGTAGCTTGAAAGGAGCTACCCATGGCTTCTGCTGTGCAAAAGCAAATGACTTTGCTGTGAGGGACAGGCCAACTGTTGGTGACAGGGTAAGGCTTGAGCCGGAGGAACAAGTGTATCTGTCAAAGAAGCTGGGTAAAGCTGGCTCCAGCAGGAGGGAGAGACGGGGGAATCGTTTTAGTAACCCATCAGTCAGCACACATTGTAGGCCCATGTGTGTGTCCCTCTCTCTATATTCCCCCCTTCATCAGTCTGGCTACATTGGCTTGCTAGCATGAGCTGTTCTAATAGGTCTGGATATTCAGAGCAGTGATCCCTATAGTATTGCATTCATTAACCCTTTAACTGTTACAATGTTGCAAGCGATGCCGAAATAAAACACGCTCTTTGACGTATCGTAACTCTTCAACTGTCAATGATATCCAATACATATCTATGTGATTTAATGGGACCAGCCAGCATGTCAAAAAACGAGTTGGAGACACCCAAAATGTCAAAATTTGACCCAGAGAGGTCCTTAACCTAACGTCAATATGTGACGAATTGGGAGTGAGAATGTGTTAATATGTAACGTAAAGTGTTGCATAACAGCAAGCTGCTTTTTTCTGCTTCAGAATCCTCTGGAATTACGTTAAATATGTGTCAGCACTGGAACTAAAGCTCCAGAGTTAAAGGGTCAATAGTGGATCCAATACACCTGCTTGTCTACAGTGCCATTCCACTAGTGTTTGTCAACCGTGTGCAAGTGCCATCCCATTGACTGTATACGAGAACGTGACCCCCCCCATCATGTTCCAAACAGGAAGGTCTCATGAACGATTGAAACAGTAGATTGACAGATGCTTCTGAATCTGGTAGGGTGCGGACTAACAACGAGGCCACTCCTTGACTGATAAGAGTTGTTGCCATAGAAACCCTCACTCAGACAGACTCAAACCAGTCACTGCTTACTGATGCTGTCTGGTTCCAACACGATGACATTCGTATCACAAAAAAAATGGCAACTGAATTGAGTTCATTTAGTTGGACCTGGAAGTAAGCCATTTTAAAAGGGTGATGTCACACCTGCATGATCCAGTTCTCTATCCAGTTCTCTTATACATTTAATGGCCAATTCCATCTTCAGAGAGTTCTCACAGAGGTCAACAATTGCATCTCCTTTGATGGGACCTAAGTTTACATGGAATGAACAACCCTCCTGCTGCAGTTTTTTTTTTTTTTTTTTTTAATCCTCCACCAGCTGTGTAGCTACCAGTATGTTGGGGAATTACAAGAACAGCATGAAAAGAGCCTGATCTGCGATAAAACTCCATACCTCTTACTGTCCCACTGTGTCCACCTTTGCAGCTTATAGCACTTGATTGAGCTCCCGTCTCTCCACCAAATCCTTACTTGTACAGTCATACCATCAGCATTTTTCCTTTTGATGTCTCACACTGAGACCAGTGTTTTTTTATTTTTTTTATTGCTGCTTTTTAATATTCTCCACTGTTTACAGTGGCTTCTTCAGGTCAAGCATATGCATCTGTGCAGCGGGCAACTATGAAATGCAAACAGCCATTTTTCCACCTCCGCTGAATGAATGCAGTATAATGACGCCAGAGCCTCAACCAGCTAATCCAAAGGTTCTCCCAAACGTGAGAAGACTTCTTCAGTCTCTGTTTGCATTTTGCTTATTCAAATACCGGCAGGAGCCACCTGAGTGAGGCCGGATGGGTCTGGATGTGTGTTTATTGAAAAAAAAGTTCCTTTCCGAGAGAGGAAAAAACACATTTAGGATTTCTTCTGTTAATCTGTACCATCTGTAGGGACAAAAAGACAAGATCAGACGACCTTTATGGAAAACATAAAACAGGAACCTGTCAGATAGGGTTTTATATCTGCTTTGTTTGCACGTTTCTAACCGTAAGAAAGAATTCCTGCAAAATCAACATTAATCAGTGGAAAAAACATCACCAAAAAGGAGGACTGAGGGGCTGACAGCCAACATAAATCCAAAGTTGCTTAGCCAGTTTGAAAGGACGTGGTGTTGAGATCTATTACAGTTCTAATATTTGGCCTTAGATGCATCCTTGTATGCATTACTGTACTTCCTCTTAGGAATTGCAGGTTTAAAACCAACAGGAATGAATTATCTCAGTGTGAGAGCTGGCAGTTGCAAAGCTGAAACAGGGCAGAATGTACCATCTGCATGCAGGAAGAGATGAAGGTTGAACCAAATTAGCGCCTCTTGCTCACTAAATTAGGCATTAGCTACTTAAAGGCTATGACAGGTGTTTGTGTACTCAGCAAAGTGTTGCATACATACAGTATATGTTCTATTTTGAAGAGAGGTAATAGACAATCTGCATGACAACTCACTCAAGTTTTCGATTTGCTCATGCTTTAGTCACAACGGGTGGTTACAGGGCTGTCTGCGGGTGAAAAATGCCTGTATGGGGCAACTAGGGTAGGTGTCCCACAGGAAATACCAAAGTTGTAGATTGCTTGTTGAGCTAGTAAGATCAAAATGTTCATGCACATTTTTTTTTGCAGTTCTTATTGAACTCTTATGCAACATTTAAGAGTCAGTAAGTAGGTGAGATCCAGGAGCCCAAACAACCAGCACAGGAACGGGTCAACCTCCTGTACGGATTAATGCGACTAAGACATAAACTAATTAAACTTCTGAGACAGTTTTCTTTTGAAAACATCCAAAGCCTGATAAGCAAGCAAGGAGTAGTTTTTTTATATTTTATTGTCAGGTTTGTTTTATTGGCAGGAGGACTGTTTAGTAAAGTAATTGTGCTCTGCTGTAATGAGCTGTTAAACCATGGCCTTTCTGATACAACTAAAAGAAAATCAATGCAGTGCAATATGTCTACACACTCCAATAATGTTGGCCGAGTCAGACCGCTCAGAATGGAAATGACTGGCCTCTCCATTTGCCTTGACTTCCTTTTTTTGTTAATTTATGATGCTCATTCAAACAGACTCACAGGAAAAAAACAACTAAGCTTTTAACAAGCACTAAGATATTCATTGCTGCCATCCAGAACAAGCCCAGAAAAGGCTATTAGTGCTCCAGGGAGCAGCCTTTGATTGTTGTGTTTTTTTCTATACCTTTAAATAATTGAAGCAGTTGCATGTAAGACAAAGTTGCACTCAATGTGCTTCATTATATTTTAATCCGGTGCAAACGATGCCCTTCATATACTTGGAATGGCCGGCCTTGCTTAATCGTCATCAGTGCAATGATCTCGGGTAAATTTGCTCGCGTAACTCAAACACATTAGGTGTAATCCTCCTGGCTCTGCTCCTCTCTGCTTTTCAGGGGCTCGTGATCAAACCGATGGCACATTCCATTCCTGCTCAGGTGCTCCGTTCGTTTCGGAGTTAACAGCCGCTGTGCATTCAGGAGGTTCAACGGGGCCCGAGCAAGAACCAGAGATCGTAAAACAGACAATTACGAGTCATTAGCATTTGATTATTGTGCAGTTACTAGAAATGAGGATGGCCGAGGCTGCTGGGTGTTCTCAATGATGATCCACAGACCTCCAATCAAGAACTGATGAGCCTTCATTGTAGATTTCAGGTAGGGCTGGGCTAAAAAAGTAGATTTTATTGATGAATTTGAATTTTACTTTAGAGAGAATTTGGATTTCATTTCCTCTTATTTCTTGGGCTTCTGTTGTTCAGGTTGAACGTTTCTCGGTATGTGTAGATGCTAAAACGGCAGCTATGCTAAGGGAAGCTAGCTTCCAAAACAGGAACAGTCTCTCCAGTTCTATGGAACTGGTTTGGTTTTGCGACTTTAAACTGCAGCTGTAAAATCAGTTTAAAGGCTGTTGTTACCAAAAGAATTTGATTTAACACCTGAAAAAAAGGCGAGAAGTGTTTTTCATACGAGATGCTAAAGCTAGCGCTAGCTCACAAAACACCTGCCGCAGGTCAAAGTCCGAATGAGGTGTTTTAAAAAGTAGATTTCGTTAAATATTTTAGATCTTTTTTATTTTTTGCTTAAGAGACAAGGAAAGGAAGAAAAAAATAAATAAATTGAATTTGGTGTGAACACATTTTTCTTTTTTCACCACATCGCCCAGGCCTATTTTTAGTCATCATAGAGGATGTGACTCCCTTCAAATTATTTAAAGATGGTACATTCCTGGATTAAAAAAATAGTTTCAAAGTCACTCTGTAAAAAAAAAAATACTTTTTTAATTGGTGTAATTACAAGAGGGTCAAATGATTGAAAACTAAATATTTATACTTATATATAAGATAGTATGTTTACCTAATTATTATGGGTAAATTGTAACCATGCCACCTTTTAATCAATAGTATGTTGACAAAAAACATGTAAAATTTACTTAAATTCTTCAAAATTGACTCCTAAACATAGTCACCAAAAGATGAAATGACAACATATCCTAAAACAAAATGTATTTACATAAAAATACCGAGTTTTTGACATAAGGTTACAGTATTTTTGGTTTTTTCAAGATTGAAAAACTTGACTAGAGTCTAGTGAAAAAATGTATTTTTTACTCAAAAAAGTTGATTTTTTATTTTAATAATTTAATTTTAGCTCTACAGGGTTTTGAAACAAAGTTGGTAAAATAAATTAGGTGCAAATAACTACATCAATTTTTGGGGGGTAATATCAACAGATTGTTTTGCAGAAACTTGACCTTCTCAAAGCAGAGCAGCGTCCGTGTCCGGTGACCCCCTCAACAGGTACCTCCTGCTCTTCCCCCTCTTTCTATTGGCAGTTAAGTAGCTAAGGTATTTCCAAAGGTGACTGGACGAGCATTCAGTGTCCTGTTCAACCCTCCCACAAGGCCTCCTAGAGGAGCTAGGGTTACAGCTGTCAGAAACCTGAGGCCCAATGTCTGCATCAAAAGTAAATTCCACTTAACGTGCCACATCCTTTTCTTCCATGGTTGGGGGAGGGGGGATTTAAAAGCCCTGACACTTCTTTATATAGCTGATGCCATGTTTGTTTGTGCTAGCTGAGAGGATAGTGTTCCTTGATGTGGGACGGTGGCAACATTTGGCGATGGATGTCACTCTACAATAACCCCAAAACCTCCTCTGTGGGAAAATGGGTCGTTTTGATCTCCGCTGGCTGGAGTAAACATCGTCTTTTACTCGTTTGTTTGTTTTGACTGTTCTAAATGTAAAAGGGTTTGACTTCGCTGGAGCTTAGAGGTCAAAAGTCGCCGACATCTAGTGGAAGCGTTGAGAAAGTGAAGGAGGCAGCGGGATGTGGAAGATGAAGGCTTTCTGTGTAAATCCCCTGTAGTTCTCCTAGCCCAGAGTCAGCATTAACTCCCACTGGTACGACTTTAATATTTATTTGAGTTAGAGGGGAGATGATTCATTTTACTTAAAATCGCTGGCATAGTACGAGTGAGATCTCCCTCTTGCTGCACATTTTTTCCCTCTGATTAAAAACGTCCGCGCCCAGAGGACCCAGCTATGCCTTCTGCATCTTTTCCATTTAGTGCCAGCGCCGACTTCTCCTTCCTTTTGTGTGCAGCAGAAGAAACTCGCCTTGTGTGGGTTGAGACTAAGGAAGGGGTCACAGCTTTTTGATCAGTGCATTATTTAAGATCCTGCCAAGTTTTTTTTTATTTTATTCCCTTTTAGCAAATTCATTCTTGTGGTAGGTTGAATTAAATCTTAAGAGGAAGGAGAATGTAACCTGTGTAGCCAGAGGTGGGTTGTGACTAACAAAGGAAATGTTCAGATGGACCAAAAAAAAAAAGTTCAATCGGAGCTTTTTTTTATTGAGTAGTGCTTAAAGCCACCTTTCTCTTAACAAGCTGCAGTGAGAGGTGGTTTGCCTACCAAGTTTGCCTGCAGCTCTCTGCAGGGTGATTATGTCACAGCGGGCCAGTCAGAATGATGCATATCTCTCTGTTAGAAGGCAGGAAAGGCTCTGACTTGGAATATTATTATTATCTCCTCCAGGATCCTCTCCACAGCAACAGCGGTGCCGCATTGTGAGAGAAAGCTCTGGAGAATGCAGTTTTTTTTTTTTTT
>NC_050520.1:28132159-28168396 GCF_002922805.2 Oryzias melastigma
GACTGATTGTGTGAATGTGTTACAACTGAAGGATAATGTGGGCAGACTGAGTTTCCGGTCCGGTCATAGTTTTCCACTATGCTCCTGTGGGAAGCGGAATTCGGTTGAAGTTGTTGACCAGCCAATCAGGCAGCAGTGGGCCGTGGCTTATAGGTCTATGCACCATTTCGGCCTGGTTCATACTTTAAAGCGATTTGTAATCATTCAGGTGGTATTTGTTGCATTAACCATCAAAACAAAATCGCTTCATGTGACACCTGCTGATGACATCTACGACTGGAACTTTAGTGCAATCCCGTACAAATCAATAAGCGATTAGAGTATGCGATGACCGAGAAACTATGTCCTGATAAATGTATTTTTTTTAACACTGCACGCTTCTCTGCCCCATCGTGTATCAACGCGTTTGCAGACAAAGCATATGCATAGGCGAGATGTCCTTTGTGTTAAAAATAAATGTTCGCTTAAAAATTATAAATGTCACTCAAACATTCATCGCAGACAATTCGCATATAAAACCAGCCAACAGTAGTATGTACCAGAAGGTAAGGGTGTGGCAAAATACCGATATATATATAAAATAAATGGGAATACATTTTTCTAAATATGTGTTGTTAGAGATTTCTTTTTTACCAATCATTGCAGTATCGCGATATCATCGATATTGTGAGCCATGTATCGTGTATCGCATCGTATTGTGACGTACCCAGTAATTACCAGCCCTACTAGACTGCATGATTGTGGATACGATGTGATGGACGTTGCCAGGAAGTGTCATTCGAGCGTTATGCTACGTTCACATTGTCCTCAATGACATGAGTTCAGCGACCACTTCCAATAAAAAGTTTATTTATATGGGCGTTTCAGGCTTCCGTGTTCAAAACTCGCATGTTTACTTGTCCCTACTTAGGTTTAGACAACTGTTTATATACAAAGCGAGTGGCCATTGAACATGCCTTGAAAGGTAAATCAGTTGAGCTTTGACCAATCAGAGACTTGGACTTGGAAGTGACTATGATTGACAGAAGGACCAATGTTTGATAATTGATCATGAAGGAGAAATTAATAATTGTTGTTTGTGCCTGGACTAAAATAAATGACACCAAGTCTTATATATACCGGAGTAGAGCTGTGAAATAAAAAACCTTGAACAAGATTTGCAAGAACTGTAGGTAGCTGACATGCGCCAGTATCAGGTAGCGACAGTACAGTGTGAATACCATGAGCTCAAGAAAGCGCGTTTAGCGTGTTCTTGAACGTAGCTTTAAATCTCTGATGCAAACTGGTAACAATGACAAATACCCTGATCCTACAGTGTGAAAGCAGACCCCTCATAAATGAGTCAAAAAATCTTACCTGATCGGGAATTATTTTTCAAATAAGGGAAAAAATCTATAAATTGGGTTAGAAAAATGGGCTTATCAAGATTAAAAAAAAAAATTCTTAAACTAAGATTTTTTTCTATTGAAGACCTTTCCCGACAGGTTTATTTTTTTCTCATTAGACATTTTCTTTAAAAAATGTTGGCTATGCCCGCACTCCTTGCCTACTTACTATATAGTGCTGTCCGAATCTACAATTCCAAAATCAAGAACCCTAGAAATTTCCTAGAAGTCATTGCAAAAAGCCAATGTGCATTGATGTTCACTACATTAGCGAATATAGACCACAATGCATTGTGGTCGAACAATTAAAAAAAAAAAAAAAAAAGTGTTTAAATGCAATTTTTAAATGAACCATCCACATTTTCACCATCAGGATTCACAAATAGATGTTGTGAAATCACTCTGGGAAATTGGTGATGTCATATCTAGCGTTGAGAAAAACAAAAGAAAAGTAGTTAGCATGGTGTTCAGATTGATTTTAAAATCCAGAGCACTATATAGTTAGTCCCGCACGATATGGTTCTTTAGTAGTTAGGGGTTAGGGTGGGAATTCTGACATAGTCGTTGTCTTATTCTTAAGATTCAGGGTTTGCAGTGTGCTTGGAGACTAGCTTGTTGCTGCTAGCATACACGTTGTCGTTAAAAGGCAGCTGGGCATCACTAAAGAGTGTGTCCTCTTTTATGTTTTGGTCTTTCACTTCTGCGTTTCTTTGTATTTCTTTAGCTTTGCTCCAACCCCCCCATCTCAAGACGAACCCGATGCTCCCCCGAGCTAACCAATAAGAGGAGCCACACATGCTTTTAAACCACAGAGCTCAGATCTCGTGTTTCATTAATTGAGTTAAATGGATTGCAACGGTCGAGATGATTTGTCTGTCAGCTCTTATTGCTGCAATTTAGACTGTGCCTCATTGCATTATGCCACTTAATGAGAGCCCTCAGCAGATGTTTTGTCTCTGCTGGTATTAACATGCACAGGTTCACTTAGGAGGAGAAAACGGGGATGAGCCAGAGCTAATTTTCATAAACCAATTCCCCTACTTTTGCTTGCGTTTTCACGTCGGGTCTCGTATATCGCGATTTGTGGTCTCATCCGTCCCCGTGCCCCATCGCCATCCTTCACGCCGGGCCCTTCCGAGGGAGCGGGAGCAGGTCTCTCTGGTGAAATATGCCTCCTTCTTTTCCCTTCATTTCGCCTTATCTGGTTAGTGCTGGCTGCGGGCCTGCTGCAGCGCTGATTTGTGACCCTCTTCTGTCTGCGGCGACGAGAGGCTTTGATGCAATGTGTGCCTCTGCCCTTCTCCCCGCTGATGAAACAGGCCCCTGCATTCCCCTGATAGACTGCTAATTTGTATACTAAACTGACAGGCAGCCATGATAAGGGCTAGCAACTGCTGTGCAGCCAGGAAGGGAGGGAAGAGTGATAGTGCGGGGTGCAGCAAGCGCCAGCTAGAGTAATATTTTACACAAAGCTTGAGCCCCCGTGCTCTTCTATCAGCATTCATTTCCTGGCGTCTGTTGCTAGGGGGAGATGGAGCAGGAGTTTCCAGCCTCGTGCTTCGTCATACACACACAAGCATTTATACCTACATAGGAAAAATGGCTCTCGGGGCGAAGCATAAAGAGATCTCTGTGCATATTGCAGCCCTGCAAGGGGAGACCACTCCACTCCACGCGGTCACCGAGGAATTCATTATCATTGTAACGACGCTCCGGTTCAGGCGAGGATCCGCCGGTTGACAGTTGCGTGGGATGCTTCCTCGCTCATTCCCATCATGCTTGCTGGTTGGGGGGGGTTTGGTCTTCCTGGCACCACACCTGTTCTGACAAGACGACAGAGGGGAGGCATGGGAATTGAATCTGCGATAGATGCCGCCTGTTCCCCGGGAAAGATTAGCACTGCTGCGACTTATAATAAACGACCACTCGGGAGGTCATTAAATTTCTGGGGCGGTGTGAGGACAAACGCCGGGCGGGTAATTAATTTGGCGTTGTCCGCTGCTAACCGCGGGAGCTCCAGGCCCTGTCTGTTTGGTGGTCGTCTGGGGAGGAAAAGGTGACTGCGATGTAAGGAGGCTTTTGTATAAACAAAAGATTAATAAAGAAAAAAAGGAAAAAAGGAAATAGAGATTATTTTTTATATATTGACAAAGCAATCCCAGTATTCCTGGGCGATATGACGATACATATTGTGTATTTGTTTATTTATTTATTTATTTTTATTGCTGAACTTTTGGGCAAAAATGTGTTTTCCTACTAAGAAACTAAGAAAATGTTTTTCATTTGTGACGATTCAGTTACATGAAAAAATAGAATCAGAGAAAAGTAATTATTTTTTTCAGACAATTAACTGATAATATACTTTATTGTGGTATATTGCGATAAATATCATTATTGTGATACAAAATAATTTATATTTTGATATACCATTTTTTCCATATTCCCCGCACTTGTTCCCAGTGGTCTTTAAATTTTAACTATGCTATTTTTACTCAATTTTTGTATAAATATTGTTTTCTAAGACATAGTTTGTTCAAAGTGGCAGTAATTTATTAAAAATTCATATCTGAGTTGTGGGCAGGACTGTTGGCGTGGAGTGATCATGCCCCCACTTCCCATCATCCATCTGTTTACGTTCTCTACTGCTATCTTACAGCACCTCACACGCCCAATTTAAGATTAGCGGAACAACAACAATGGGGAGCGATACTGGAGCTATCTAACCATGAAGTTTTAAGTTGCTTGGACGAGGAAAACAAAGACATACATGGGTCTATTTGTCCACAAGTGAATGTACTGGAATTAAAGGGTTACCAAACCCTAAATCTAATTTTTTTGTCAGTTGATCTCTATAAATTGGGTTTTAAAAGTGCTGTCTGTTGATCATTGCCAACTTTTGAAAAATTAAAATATAATTGTTTAATTCTTGAAAATATAGCCAAGAACCATATGTGTGATGCCCCTATAGGTTGAATCAAGGTATTACAGTTAAATGTTGAGATTGGTCAAACCATTTAAGTCCCACGTCATGATCTGCAGCTCCAGTAATGATAACAGGCCTGTTCCCCAGCCCCACCCCTCTGACTTCATTTTTAAATTTAGACTGTGGGTGGAGTCAGCCTCGTACTTCCCTGTTTGGTGACCCTTTAAGCGGAGCAAGGAGCTTGTGCCCCGCCCACTGTACTTTCTACATCACAAATACAATCTTTTTGAAAACAGCATTTTTGTCCTGATTCACCACAATTTGATTAACAAAATACTCAAATATTTTAATCTTAGTTTTTTTCTTCCATCATGAGAAAAAATGCCTAAAGAATATGTTAAAAACACAATTTTCATCAGAATGGGTCTTTAAAAAAGTGCATACATTGGGTGGAATGGGTAAGGTGGGTTGTTGGTTTGAATCCTAAACATAATAGTTTACATTCCACTGTGTCTTGTGCCCTTGAGCAAGGTGCACAACACCACATTGCTCCATTGTAGCATCATTATCATTGGTCCTCTCCACCAATGGCTTGTTCTTAGAGGATAATGGCGCCGCTGGTCCGATTTCCCACAGCAAGCGCTCCGTCGCTGCGGTAACCCCCTCTGAAAACAGAGAGGATGCCAAACTTCAGGTGACAATGAATGGAAAATTGGAAGAAGGGCGTTGAAGGAGGAAGTTGACAGTGATGAAACACCAGGCAGGGGAAGCAAATTAGCACTGGGGGTTTGTATGTGCACGGGTGTGTGCAGGTAGGTGGAAAGTTCATCCTGGGTAAAGGAAGATCTGTATACGTCGCAAAACGCAGCCTCACGTTTCCTCCTGCCCTTGTGTCTCCTTCCACCGCTTTTCCCAGGAAGTCCTTTCAGTCAGCTGTGGACTCGCCGTGAACCTCTGACTAACACTGTCTGTCATGAGCTTGAATCCTTTTCAGGGTTTATTCCTCTTTTGTTCTGCCTATCAAATGTAATTTTGTCATTAAGCTGTGAGTCATATAACACTTTCCTGTTGGAATGAGGGGGGAAATCTCATTTTAGAACCTGTTGGCTGGCGTTGCGTTTGCGTTTTTTTACGCGTTAAGATGAGCCGCCTAACCGCTTGTCCTACAGCAGCCTGTCAGGAGCCTTGCTTGTGCCAAATGACTCAGAACTAAATTGTAATTATAGTCTTTACAGCGTAAGCCCACAACAAAGTCAGCTAACAGGTTTCTTTGTTTCCACACCGCAGCTGTTGTGATAGCACTGTCAGTTTGTTTAAAAAAAAAAAAAAAACATACCAGGAAATGGAAGGGAAGGGCCGCACCTTCTTTTTACGGGGATTAGATGAGCCTGTCAGGAATTTGCTGGTGTTTGGTCTGGGTTTACCCCAACCTCTGACTGGGAGATTGCAGTGGAATGCAGGGCATGCAGCAGGAGCTCACAGATGAAAGGTAGACTGGAAGGGATCATTTTGATATAAAGCGGGGCGGGGGGGGGGCTCTCAGCAGGCTTTACCTAATGAGGTTAATTGAATCTAGGTAATTGCTGACCTTCCTGTCTGAGTGAAATCACAGTCTTAACTGATCAATGCTTTTCATAAATTTCTGCCTCAAGGTCGTCGGGTTGATTACGCTGCCCTCCCTCGCAGGCGGCGTTCACTCATTCTGGTGGCCCATTGTACAAAGATTAAGCGTGGAGGCGTTTTAACACTAAAAGAACGCAATTAAGCTTGTCTCTGAATTTCTAAATTAATTAGCTCGCTGCGTCGTGCAGTAAAAGCAATGTCGACATGGAGAGTTTCCAAAGATCTTTTTTTTTTTTGCAATAAATGTCTCACTTGCTTCCTTGCTCTCCCTCTGCGGCTCGCTTATCATCTGGAGATTTATGCAGCCAATAAGTCACTGGTCTTCGGGGAAGTTGTGGGCTTTTTAAAACAAACAGCGGTGTAATTTGTAATTTGGCATTCGCTAAATCTGGGAATTATTGTTCTGCATGTGGCGCTTTAGGGAGTTAGCACTCTAATGGCGGGTTTACTGGCCAAGCTCCCTCCCTGGACTCCTTCCTACCCCCCCTTCTCCCATTCCTTTTACGCCTGCCGAGGAAACGGGAGGATTTCACAGCTGCCGAGAGGCGAGCTACGGCTGGGCCCTGTGACCTCCTCTTTTCTTTCCCCCTCCATCCAGCAGCCTCTTTCCTCAGGGAGCTCTTGTGTGTCTCAGAGGAAGCTGAATCATAAAGCATGGCTAATGAATAGAATAGGGAAGGAAAGCTGAGGCCTGCTGACGGCCCTCCAGAGAGGGAGGCCAGGCCACCGAAGCCCCAGGCTCAAATAGCAGACGGCCCTCACAAAGGTCAGGCTTCCTGCAGCCCGCTCCAAGGGCTTTTGGCTCCTAGGCGATGTGGCTTAAATTCCCCCCATTATTATTATTATTCTTTTGTTTTAAACGGTTTGTTTCTTTTGGAAACCTTGGCCTTTGCTGCTTTTTTTCTTTCTTTCATTGTCTTTTCTGTGAAATTTCCCTTCTGTCTCATCTTTCTCTGTCTGTTTGTAATGGCAGTCAGCAAAGAGAGTGTGAAGAATTTGTTATACATGACCTCTGCGCACCGCGACCGCAGGCAGCTTCAGGCTGCCAGCAGCACAGCCCTGCGGAAAAATGTCAACCTGACCAGCTAAACTTTCAACAGAAAGTCCTAGAAAAACAACCATCTGCCAAATCAGGACTCTGCTTTGACATTATTTTATAAAGTCCTCCTGCAAATCGGCCTTGTAATTGTGGATTAGGTTACCGACTCATGCAGACTTGGCAGGTGCAAAACAAGCCAAAATATTGGTTGTTGATCTTACGTTTGGAGGATAAAACAGCTCCTTGGAAGTGTCCAGAAAAATAATGAGATGTGGGTCATCCTGACAAACGATAAACAGGAGTTTTCTGTTCAGGCACATGTTATGTCTGTTTCCGTCTGAACGGTAACTCTTTCAGCTGCTGCAGTGAGTTATCGCCTTACCCGCTTGCTCTTTTCTGATTTGCCCTGACCCCCACGCCACACTAAGCGAGACCTCGAGCCAGCTCCCGTGTCCATTTGACAAGCTCCATTTCATTCTGAGCCCACATTTTTTCCTTCCAGGGCCTGCAGGGCTGTGATTCAAGGCTGCACCGCTGCAGAGCCCGGGCTTGGTACATAGAGCATTTTAATGCCATCCAAAGCCAACAAAGAGTCTGTGTTGTAGTGCGGCACCCTGGTTCTGGGAGACTGAAACTCCGTCTTTCCTCTATAGTCTCACACTTTGTCTTGAGTAAGTGGAAAAAGGAAATGTTTCCGCTCAGCAGAGTGTCTGCTTTCCTATGAAAGTACCACTTCTGACACCAAAGTGCTTTTGGACTTTTCTTATTGTGTTGGATTGTAGGCACTAATAGAAAGCATCTGTAAAGCTGTTTTACTGTGATAAATGTAATGAAAAGATCCAGTAAAATTCACATTTTTATGTAAAAGCTGCTTAAAGAGAGTATTGAAAGTAGTAAAATGGTCTGTTCATGCAGCAAGGCATTTTTATTTAAGAAATCTTTAGATAAAATGTCAAAATCTAAAACACAAAGAGTCCCACACAAGCATTCAAGAAGCTAAAGCTAGCTGTTATGCTAGCAAGCAACCATTTCCAATAAACGCTAACAAGCGTTTTAGGCTTCAAAACTCACGTTTACATGTCGCTACGCTAGTTTTTAAGTCCTTTTTTTGGCTCTATGTACATAAAGCCATTGAACATGCAGGTCTGTAAGGTACTTTTTAATTCACAGTAGTCCCAAAATTGAAAATTGAGGAAAAATGAATAATTGTGGTAGCTAGAATTAGCGTTGGGTAGCAACAGTCCAACCTGAACTCCAAAAATATACCAAAAGATGTTCAAGAATCTGTGTTTAGCATGTATTTGACACATATCCAATGTGTACGTAGCTTTAGATAAAATACTTCAAATTGAATCTTATACAGCCCAATGATAAGTAATACTTTTGCTAGTTCTAAGCTAGTTACGTACCTAATTGTAATTGTGTTTTATTACAGTGACAAAAAACTAGTGTAATAAAAGGAATTGACTAACTTTAGAACAAAATGTGAACAAAATAGGAATACAATTTTAGTACAAGTTGGCTCAACTGAATAAATCTTCATAAAATCTAAAACTATAACTTATTATAATCCATAAATCTGTTGAAACTTTAAAATAATTTCCTTAAAATGTCAGTGCTTTTTGAGATTTTTTGAGTGTTAAATCCATTTTATTTGTTGTTGTGACTCATTTGAATACAAATGTCCTTATTTTTATAGCCTATTTCTTAATGAGACAACAAATATCCTGGTGATTTTGTGCTACCTGGTAAAATAAAGATTTAAAACGATGTTTTAAGTCTTGGTAAATAAACAGTTAGTGCTGCACGTCTGTCCAAAGTCTCTGTCGTTAATGTTTGAATCCAAGTGTGTTGGATGGCTGAAGGTGTGAGTCTTTGTTTGGGCTGACTTCACTCAGACAGGATACCAAGACGTGCAAACATTGTACAGAAGAGAAATCAGGAGGTCTTGGAAAGAAGAGGGTGTCCTCGAAGCACTTGTGAAGAACTAACAGGGATGCCAAGGACGGCCATCTGTGTTTACAAAAATCCCTTGCTTTCTTTTTCGGTCTCTCTTGTACTCCTCTCAGATTCACTGTTCATTCTTTGCATATGCTCTCTTTGTGCAGCATGGCAGTTGAGGACACTTGAGCCCTTTTCGGTGGAGCATATGTTCAGCTCGCGTGGATTTTTTTTACGAGTTCAGAGCAGCTAAAGCAACGGGACGTTGTCGTTTCAGACAGATCCTCTATATATTGGTCCGTATTTTAAGTAGAGAATGTTTTTTTTTTTAAATTATAAATATGCTCCGGTAAGTTTTACAACACCAGTTTTTGCATGAATTTACTGCTTTTGTTCAGTGCTCTGAAAAAATAAGTGTGTTTATATTTCGGTGTGCTCGTCAGTTCTGAGTTTACACACGTTTGGCTTTTTAAGACCCACAACTAATAACCAGATGATGCTAAAATCGGTGAAATCCAGACTTTTGGACAGTTCTTTGCTCATATCTTTCAAAGATTCTGTGATTTCTTAGCATCCAGCAGGTTTTCAGCAGCCTTTGTGCTCTAATGCTGCACAGCCATTTTACCAGCTCTGTCCTTGACGTGCTTCTTCAGAGAGTTTCAGGTGGCCCAACAGTGCCACCTAATGTTACCTCCCCCGGAAAAGCCAGACAGAGGCTGTCTGGAGAGCTCCTTTCTTTTCTTGATTGGGGATGGGTGATTTTTTTGGGGGAAGGTCTTTTCTAAGCAACTAAGTGAAAGTTAAAGATTTTTACTGTTCGCTAGTTTGATGAATGCTTCTAAGGTCTGATTGGTCCAAATAAAACATCCACATAATGTCTGTTTTCTTGTATTTGCAGGTATCTGATGTAGGATCAGAGAAACTGTTTTCTCTAACCGCACCCAAAGGTAAGAGATCCTCTTTGTATTCATATTTTTTGCATTTATTTATTTCTCCCAATAACTGGATTGTGTAATTCAGCCCAATCATTCAACTTTTCCTTCAAATTACATTCAAATGTAGGGAAATGTAAACAAACCGTGATGACTGGATACGCATTTTTTTTTGTATGTGCCTGGGTGCATAAGTGGCGTTTTTGGACAGCCCTGCCAAAGGCTTATCCCTCCTACATATTGGTTCATTAGAGGGGATTTAAAGCCTCCCTGCCACATGCTCCCACAAATGGGAACTTCCCCTCAGGCAATACAAGCTCTCTGACAGCAGGTCTGGGCCATAATGGATGCCAAAGAAAACACAGAAAAAGCTTTGTCAGGCCCCTAGACAACACAAACTCTACATGTGCATTCGCACATGCACACATGTAGATGATCAACTCTTCGCCCGCGGATGATCAAGGGCGGTCGAGGCGTAATTTTTGCGCCTTTTTTGCATGCGTTCGGTGGCAGACGTTTGTCGGTGTATCTGGCGAGTCACAGGCGTGGCGCAGGCACAGGCTGTTGGCAGCACCTGAATATTTACGAGATGCAATGACGCTTGGCAGGTCAGAGCATGGGTAAAGGTGTCAAGCTGTGGAAGGCGAGGAGGAGGGGAGGTGGAGAGAGGTGCTCCCAGGCTGCTCATGACAGATAGCAGCATGCAGACCGTGTCCCCTCTGGGCAGAAACCAGGATGGAGGCCCATTAACAGAAGCTGAGGGGGGAAGCAGAGGGATCTGCTCACTGTACGTGGTGGCCAAATGAGGAGAGAGGGTCATGTCTGCAGACTTGACAAATAGATCAGTGCGCCTCAACTGGGAACCATCCGGTTTGGGTCTAATCTGGGCTGTCGAGCCGTCCATCCGTTGTCTATAATGAACGGATCTAATCTGTCATATAAATAAATGTGTTTTGGCTTAATTTTTTTTGGGAATCTGTCAGTTTAATTTTAAAAATAATTTTGTTGCAGTTTTAAAAATTACTGCGCTGCCTGTCTTCATTTTTAGAAGCACAGAGAAGTTGCGGTGGATCGGTTTGGCTCAGGTTTAGCTTCGCCTGCTGAGCGGAAACCAGGACAACTAATAGTGTGGTAAAGATGAACATTGACTTTATATAGAGAACAGGACTGAGTGACCCCAAACAGGAAGTACCCACTGGTTCCAGAAAGCCAAAATCCCATAGCCTTCCATGGAGAAATAAACAGCTATTACTCAGTTATTTTACAGTATTTGTCAGAATAACCATTCTCGCTCTTTATTTTGCTAATACAAATTGTATCATAGTATTTTTTGTGAAAAAACATTTTTCAGACTATAGCGCCTCATTTTCACAGAGTAGTCCAACATGGGAGGACTGGTACCGTACAGTTAAGTTAGTTCTGGCAAGCGTTTCGCCTCGCTTCTACCGAACGGTTTGTTTTCACGGTGCATGCCTGGTGTAGACCGTTAGCGTGTGTTTGTAGCGCGGCAACTAGAAAAGCAAAAACAATGGAGATTATCCAGCAGCCCGTTTTTCTATTGCTTTACTTTTTGTACATCGTGTATAATAGGAATTTAATCTTGTTTGAAAGAAGATTTTGAAGAATACCGCCGTAAAGAGGAAAGCAGAAACGCTAGCTTAATGCTATATTAGTGCTTTCTAATGTCATCATCACTTTCTGCCAATCAACGGGTGGCAACAGCGGCTCCGCCCCAACCGTGGAAATGAGACTTAAGTCGCCTTGGAGTTTCAGTTTGTGCAAACGAATGGGGCGAAGTTCTGGACTGATATGTAGAAAAATAATCAAAAAGCATAAAAATGTAACACAATTAACAAAAATACAGATGGAAAATTTTGGAAATATATAAATTATAAAATTAAGGAAGGAAGTTGTATTGATACCTAGACTCTTTTTAAATATAGTTTAGTGATTTTCTCATAATTTAATACTTTTGTGTTTATGTAAATAATGTTCTACTTTAAGGTATAAAATGTGTGGATAAAATATAGCAAGTTTTCTTCTTCCCACTCATTTTTGAGCACTTTATTATTTCATGTTTGTTATGTCTAGCTATGCTATTAAGTGTTTGAAAATAAAAGGATGTCAAATCAAATTCAAATAGATGTTTATTTAGCTTAATGAAACATTGGAATCTAGTATATAAAAGCAACAAATGAACAATTATTCGGATAACTGTAGCATAAAGAGCGTGATAACTCAACTAAGCTCTTTATTTAACTCACCATTTTTTTCGCTTTGGAACAATTCCGCCAAACTTAGCGTAAGACTAGGAGGCGCTCCTTCTTCTGTGTTGGTGTCAATAGAAAATACTGATATACAAACCTACAGTGCCCTCTAGTGGTTAACAAAAATTATATCGCTAAAAAACAGGACTCATACTTAGAAAAATACGATTCAAAACATTTGATTCTCTTGAGTATACTTTCACATGGTAGGGGTGTGACCTTCCAACAAGCTCACTCCTGATTGGCCAAAGTGGTTGCCAAGAAACATTGACTAACACCGGCTCGGACCAACCACTGCTTACTAACGATTTCTAGTTCCAACATGGCAACTGCTAAAAGAATTGTGACTGAATTGACTTAATATGGTCGGAGCCAGATGTGACATCACACCCACTCGGTCCAGTTCTCATATACAGTCAATTCTCGTGACCACCATTGTGAAGACAGCATTAGAATAACTCTCATGATAAAGCAAACAACTCCAATGTGCCCCTGATCTCCTCTTAATCCGTTGTCACGCGTTTGACTCATTCCCCACCAGACTCGCTGGATAAAAACCAGGTAGAAACAAGCGTGCACAGCCGGCACCACTCCATCCTGAGCGGCTGACGGAATGCTTCTGTGGATCTGGCTAATGCGCAAACGGGGCAGTGGATTACGTCTGCGGAATTATATCCAGACAATCCAATCAAGGTCTTTCCTGATTATCACACAGATCGAGTAGATCCTGTTTGGGTGATGCCGAAGAAGGGGAACCAGATTAGGGGTTAGACGGCAAAGCAGTCGGCATTTCGGCGGGTGAAAAAGCAGCCATGGCACTCAAACCTCGGAGCTGCCTGCCAGTCCTCATCTGGCATTCCAGTGTCGTTGTTTGGAGCTGTTAGAGATTTCTAGGACAGTGTTTGTTCTTGGCTTTGTCTGTTTTGTGTGTGTGGATAATGTGTGTAATACAGACAAGCCCACAGGCTGTTTTCCTCTGGTTTAGAATGCGGCAATGCGGCGTGTGCGTCCCATTACCGGCCGCAGTTGCGGTCCTGCGGGACCGATGAAAAGCCTTTTTTCCCCCCCTCTGATCACCAGACCTGTCGAGCTGTTAACTTGCTAGATTTTCTGACACACGCCAACACAAACAAAAACATTACCACAAAGTTAATTTCATGTGATGATGTTTGCTTTGCTTCACTGGATAATGAATGCTTCTTATTCTTTTATCAATCCGTTTGTTTTCAACATTTCGTTGCTGTTTTTTTATTGTTTGTTTCAGTTGTGTTTTGGCGAGCAGATATGGGTGCAAACAGTTGAGGTTGCTTCTTACACAGGCCCACAGACTGTCATGTTAATGAAATGGTTGGGGGTTCATAGAGAGAAGGGAAGACCAACACTGTAATCAGTGATGGCAAAGCACTGTAATTATGCAAACGGAACAGGGTTTTGGGCAAAACCCAGACACTGCTGCCTTTTCTCTCTTATATTTACTTTTCATCATCTCTACATCGCCAGTCTGACAACCTGTTATTCATGCATGCAAGTGCTGATAATAGCACAAGTTAATGGGATCTGTAATAGTACTGCACGGTGTGTAATTCTCTTTAGGTGTTTTTTTTACTCCAGAGTTAGCCCAAGTTTAGTCCGTGTTGGTGGTTACAACGTAGGAAGCTGCAGCAAAGGGCAAAACATTATCTAACAGTTATTGTTTATTTTCTGTCAGTAAACCTCCTGCAAATTATTGATTTCCTGGAGGATGGCGTGTTTAAGTGAAAGCGCTGCAGAGACTTGTGCTCCACTCTGGGCTGCTTTTATTGAATTGCAGGTCAGAGTTTACTGTTGTCACTTGCTGGAAGGCGAATCAGAAGCTAAATGCAGCTTCAGAGCACCTCCACAGAACCCAGATGAAGACTACTGGCAGGTCCTCATGTGACATTCCACCGTACCGGGTCCTCAGACGTGGTTGCAGGTTATCACCTAGCTGTTGGTAGCTATAAATACCTGAGGAGAACTCATTGGAATCTGCATTAACTGTGTGTTGAATGTTGCATCTGTTGTTTTTTTAAGCAATCGGCAAGTACATAACATGAGAAAGCTCACGATAGCAATATTAGTGGTCAATATTACAATGATAATATGACAAAGTATATATAGCAAAACAAAAGACTACTAATACATTATTAACTATTTCACTACAACAGTTTTATTTAAATGGTTGTTGTACCTTAAAGTACACACCTGATGACCCACATCTCCAGGCGGGTGTCTAACATCAAAGGACTCATTTAATTATGCAACAACCTGAAGAGTTCCATCCGATTGGTCAACGAGGTGAAGGGTTCCAACCGGTTGGTTAATGAGTTGAAGGATGCCACCCGATTGGTTAACAAGGTGAAAGGGTTCCATCTTAATGGTCAATGACTTGAAGGGTTCCATCCAATTGGTCAACGAGGTGAAGGGTTCCATCCAATTTGTTAGTGAGGTGAAGGGCTTCATCTGATTGGTCGATGAGGTGAAAGGAAACATCCAATTGGTTGATGAGTTGAAGGATGCCACCCGATTGGTTAACAAGGTGAAAGGGTTCCATCTTAATGGTCAATGACTTGAAGGGTTCCATCCAATTGGTCAACAAGGGGAAGGGTTCCATCTGATTGGTCAATGTGAAAGGATTCTATCCAATTGGTCGATGACGTGAAGGGTCTCATCTGTTTTGTTAATGAGGTGAAGGGTTACATCCAGTTGGTCAATGAGTTGAAGGGTTACATCCAATAGGTCAGTGAGGTAAAGTTGTCCTATCCGATTGGTCAACGAGGTAAAAAGTTCCATCCAATTGGTGAACTGCATTAGAGGTTTAATTTCAAGTTACCATGAGTTCATTTTTGAATTTGTGTAAATGTTTAAAGACCCACTTCAATGCAAATTGTGTTGTTGTGGCATTTATATATACATTCTTGTGGCATTTTACCTCATGACATAGCATTTCTCAGTATTTCTTCATTCAAATCATGAATTAATAGCAGACAAAAAAATGTTGTCAAAGCTTCTAGATGTGGAGTTGGTTATATAATGGCAAACCGCAACCTCCTTGATCTGCTACATTCCGATGCACCCACTTGTAGACGAGTAGATCCATATACGCCTTTGTTTTTCTCGTCTGAGCTTTTTCCAGAACTGTATGGTTGGGTAGCTCCAATATTGCTCGCTATTTTTATTGAACCAGTAGCGTTCGGTTTTGAGGATCTGTAAGCTAGCGGGAAAGAGTGTAAACATAGGGATGATGGGAAATGGGGGTAGACTTATTTTGCTCTGGAGGACCAATGACACAGGCTTTTTCTTTTTGGGTAAAAAGAGCATCATCTTAATTAAAATAGCACTAGGAACACTTTGAAAAAAAAGATGTTTGAAGTCTAACTTTAACTATTTATCTGAGCCTACGCCGTCTTTCATTGCTAATATTGCGATAACAATAACTTTGGGGATTTTTTTTGTCCCAATGTACACAGTCCTTCATCAGCCCCTTAGTCAAGCACTGTTGTGCAGACCATGTGAGCTGTGATAGCAAACCCACACAATGTACCTTTCACTAGACAAACCTGAGGCATCTTGGGATAGCAGGGGAAAGATTGGTCGAAAACCCATTTCTGAAGTGGATTTGTGCCCTTGTAATCCTGATTAATTTTGACCCGTTGTGCTCATTTTAAACAGAGCATTACAGTAAGCGTGAACACAGCAAGCTCCGGGGCGAAACTAGGAGCTTAGCGGCTTTGGGAGGCTTAGCTGCAGATGGCATTTTAAGCCGGACTTAATAAATTGTTTCCATTAAACTTACCGGCCCACACGTACTGGATTAGACCAGCGGAACAAAGGAGGAGGAAAGTGTGCAAATGGAGAAGTGGAAAGAAAGCGCCAGCATCTGCCATCGTGCAAATCTGACACTGTTAGCATCTCTCTGAGGTCGCATAAAAGGTGAAGATGAGGCTAGTGTTGTGTTAGGGGAGATGGAAGCTCCTCGACGTGGAAGCGGCGTTCCCCTCTCGCTTAAGCTGTCGCTCATTGGAGATGCGGGGCCAGTTCGCTTAATTGACATTGAAGTAAACAAACCAAAAAAAAAAGAAAAGTGCATGAACAATTTAGCTTGGCAGTGGAATTAAGGCTTATCCCTTAACTGTTGTTTATGTATAAACACATTACCATTGCTGTAGCTTAAGGATTTAGGAGCAGCCCATGCACGTGCTTGTTATTGTGTGTGTCGTTTTACTCATACCCATCTGCTTTTGTAGGAAATCAATTCCTCATGGTAGGACCCCACCCCTCAGTTTTCTTTCTTTAGACTGCCCCCACTGTACCTCTATCCCCCATTGGCTCATGGCTTACTCCCTAAGCTCTCATTATGTGCTACACAGTCCAGGGTCCCTGTGTCGAATCGCTAATCAACCACCCCGTCTGCAGGCCCGCTCTCTCAATAGGTGCTGAGTGGCCTTTGTTCCACCAGTGCTGTTTGCTGCATGTCAATAAAAGGGCTACGGTCCACATCGTCATCTCCTCCTCTCCCCATTATTTGGGCCGGCCAGAGCTACAGGGCTGATCCTGCTCTGGAAGCCTCCATAAAAATGAAATGCAGCCGCACCTGCTGGATTCTGAAAGGACGGTGATTGGAGAGGGGAGCAGCAAGGTCAGGGGCAGGGGGATTGAGGGCAGCTCGCGGCACAGTCAGGTGGATGATGGAGCATGTTCGTATTTGGCCGAACGGCTCTCCTCTGGCCGGGTCGGCGTAATGTATCGCTAACCTCGGCTGCCAGAGTGACTGCTGCAGCCTCTCGCCCATTAAATAATGAATCGAGGTTGACCCTCTGAACAACTAATAAGCTTTTCAGCTCTGCTGAAACACCATAGACTGAAAGTAGCCGGAAAAGCACGACGGGCGGACTTATAGGAAGACCAGAAAGGGAAACTTTGAGGAAGCAAATGCTAGAGCGGATGGCAGCCGGTAGAGCTGTTAGACTCCAACCTTTGAATAGATTCTGTGTTTTGTTTATCAAATTCCAAACAATTATGCTTTTTTTTCCTGCATTGATGGGTGGGGCTTTGATCGGAAGATCGCAGGTTTGATACCGACCATGTGTCAAGTTCTTCCTGGGAAAGACACTGAATAACACTTTGTTCCTGGTGGTTATAAGTTGGCACCAACGTTTGCCAATCAGTGCGGGAATGTGTTTGTGTTTTGTGGTCCGGTCCGTCTAGAGCACGTGTCAAAATCAAGGCCCGGGGGCCAGATCCGGCCCTCAGGCTATATATATCTGGCCCTCCAGATCATTTAATTTTATTATTATTATTGTCCCAATGTTATATTGCACTTATTACTAACTGGTATCATTTTGACTCTATATATGCTTATGGAGAGTAAAAAATGTAACATTTTTAAGTTTTAAGTTGATTATTCTGGAATAACATTCCTTCCAGCTTTTATTCATAGTAATAGTGAAAAGTTAGGTTCTTAAATTTAAAAAAAATTGTTTTTATTTAATAATGATTTCTTATTCTTCGTCAATGACAAATATTGAATCAAAAATTGAGGACAACTGAGGGCTCTGCCCTGGCACTCCACGCTTTTATTGCAAGAAATGTCCTTGACAAACATGTATTTATTTGCATATTTTGAAGAGAAGACAAAATATTTACTGGCACGAATTCTTTGTTACATTTAAGATTGTTGCGGGTTATCGCCATAAAGCAGCTCATGAGCTGAGTGGTTTGTTTTGGTAGAAAACAGCTCATATGAAGCGCCCTTCGTCGATAGTGCTAATGCCAGTGGTGCAGCCACCCTTGTCGGAAAGATGAAAATAAATAGGGGAAGCTCGACAGAGATAAGACACACGTTTAATTATTAATTGAGCCATTACTGACGGAGATTGCCTTTTTTGATTTAAAGCAGGAAGGCCTGCTTCAGGGACAGAAAAAGCAATTACAGAATTCCCAGCTTGCACTGCCGCTGCCCATCGTTCAACATGTGCTGCGAGAGAGGTGTGAATGGAGACAAAACGCCCCCACACACACACACACATACCCCCAACTCGCACACATCGTGTCGCACTGTGTTGTTCCATAAATTATTTGAATTCTTCAATATTTATGGCTTTTTAAATTATGATTACCCTGTCATGTAGTATTTATGTAGAACGCCAGACTGTCAAAGAGATCAAGCCACATCAGCCACAAGCGCACTGCGGTCTGGCACCTTGAAAAACCGACTGGAAATAATGATTTGGTTCTATAAGATTCAGGAAGTGATTTCAAAGCTTTTACAAGCCTAATTTTTTTCTTTTTTTAAAAGGCAGTCATGATTTTCTATGCACGGCAATTAGCTGCCTTGTAAAGTCATTGCTAATATTTCACACTGACTCCGTGCACTCTGTGGGCTCCCTTAGAGCACGATTATGTCCATTAGAAAACATGCCTGCTCCTAGCAAAAAGCCCTCAGCGCATAAAATATTAACTTGGCACCCGTTAAAGCGTTTGGTCACTAATTGAATTTCATACGAGGAGCAGAAATGCTGTTAAGTGTTTCGAAACATGTCAGGGCGCTTGACACCTGTCACTCAGCTCCATCAGTCCATGTCATCTGTGCCAGGACGCCAGTGGGTGGCGAGCTGCTGTGACAGTAAATGGAAGTCGCACTGAAAGGTGGATGTGAAGGGTCCATTGTGTGGCGGTGTGTTCATCGACTGAATATGGATTTGGCTTTATCTGTGGAGAGGGAGTAATTACAAAATCACTAAAGGCTGTGTGGAACATTTACGATAGATTGGCAATTGCGTTTTGTCTAACACCTTTGTGCTTTTTAATATATTGGATCTTGTCAAAGGGAATATTTTAATCACTCGTTTGATCTACTTTCCTACTTTCAATTATTTCCTCTACTAGTGAACTTATCATGTCATGAACCAATATTAAATGGATACGTAGTAGGGGTGTGTATCTTTCCCTCTCACACGATTCGATACGCATCTCGATACATGGTTTTATGTTTTACAACATAAAACATCTATAATCCTCACATATTTCACCGATCCCAAGTCATTTAAGGTACATAACCCAGCGATAAACAAGGGAACACTAGATATGTTTTAAACAGTTCTGCAGTTCTGGTTCCAATTCCAATGGTTTAGGTCAGGGGTGCCCAAATCCAGGCCTTGAGGGCCGTTGTCCTACATGTTTTCCAACCAATCTGTCATTGAAACTCCTAATTGGCTAAACACACCTGATCCAGGTAATCAGCAGCAGATAAGGCAGAGTTTTTGGAAAACCAGAAGGAGGCCGGGCCTCGTGCCCTGGATTTGGACATCCCTGGTTTAGGTTGTACATTGGTGATACCTTGTAAAAAGTGTTTTCAAAATCAGATTTGATCTTCTAAGATGTTAACCCACTTTCACGCCTACTCTTGTTGTAATATAATACTGTGTTCCTGAAATCTGATTGGCTGACCCTAAATTGGTCGTTTTAACTTCATCCACTCACACTTCCGTTTTAAGGCAAGAGGCTTGACATCACCTGATTCAAAGTTAATGGGAAGCTGCCGTGTGAACCCGTCATTAGAGGGGGATAAGCTCTCACAGATGATGTGCAGCTGCACAAGCTTACTAATCAACTTACATTGGCTATTCTTTCAACAAAGAAATGATCAGAACTGAATGAATGTAGGTCTCTTTTTTTAACAAGGAAAGAGAAAAATAGAGAGGATAACTCTAGAGAGCAGCAGCTCTCATCACATCTTCTGTCTAATCTTAATCCTCTTCCTCCTCCAGTGGAATCGCAGCCAACAACATTGTGGAAGGCATTTTTACTGTTTACTTATGAGAATACACAACCGACGTCTTATCACCGCTGTCAGGCCTGAAATGCAGAGCGTGACGCCTGTGATCACTTGCAGGTTTTTCTTGCTTTTTTAATCCTTTATTCCCAGCTCCAGTCATTCTGCCAGCAAGACTGTGTTTTTCCCCCACCCCACATTTGTTTGAAGATCCCAATTCCGAGCTATGTGCAATTTAAGCTCATTTATGTGGAGAGGTTCAGAGCCAATGTTGTTTGCAGATGAGGCTGTTATGCTCATTGACAAAGCCAGATGGTGAGTGATTGTGGCCAAACACGGTCCTTGGATAACGTACAATCGCTGGCAAGGGGATCGTCGTCAGCCTAGATGGATATTACAAACATGCTTGTAATGGATTGGATGTTTTGAGAAGTCATTTACTGAGGCTTATAGAGATGCAAAAGCCGTCGCCAGGAGCAGAGCAGAAATAAAATGCTTTAGATTCCATGACAGACAAGGACATCCAAGTATCAGAAGAACGTGCCAATTTCTTTAGGGGAGAAAGTAGACTGACTACAGAGACAACGTCAAGACGGAAACAGGTATCAACCTGCCGTGTAAAGTATACTTCAAGTATTTCCAGATAGGTGGTCTTTCTCCAGTGTGTGTTCAGTCCTTCAAGTACAAAGTATTCCATAATACCACAAGCTTGGACTGGAAGAATAGGTCTGACAGAAGGCTGGCTTTGGAGAGTTTTGTGAGACAGGTTTGCTAATCGTCTTGAACTCAGCACATGGTGAAAGATGTAACTCGACACACAAGGCTGTGAAAGGCCTCGTGTTCGGTCATATATTTAGTTACCGATGAGGGCCATTAATCGTTGCTTTGTGTAACACACAGGCGGTTATTCGCTTAGCGATAGAGGGGCCTCCGTTTTGGGCTTTTTCAGGGGTGTTTGAAATGGTGAAAAAAAAAAAAAGTTGAACATTCACAGTGTGGTCTTCTTCGATAGTCAAGCAGTCATCTGTTTGACTGTTGTTTTTGGCTACTGTTGGGTTTCCCTCCACTGGGTCCTTGTGGTGGGCCCCTTCCTAATGGCCTACAACTGACTGCAATAGTCCATTCAGGGATTCAACCACCCGGGCTGTTGGGTTAATGCTGCTGTGTTGAGGGGGGTAGCAGCAGGACTGGGATTTCTCAGCTGTTTGCTTTGGGAAGAGATTGTCCCAACATCAGCCATCCCATGAAGAAATGTGTACCGAGTACTAACAGCAGCCACATTTGGAAATCAAGACCTTAAAACTAGTCTTTTGGTTTTTCGGCAGTGTTTAATTCTGCTTTCTTAAATATTTTATGAGTTTTGACCATTGACAGTATGCGTGAACTGGACTGAGTGACTCCTCCCCCGTTGTGTTTCAAATAGGAAGTCCCAAAGAGGCAAAATACCATGGACCTTTATAGAGAAATAAACAGCTATTACTCAGTTGTATTTATCAGAATAATGTTTTTGTTTCTGTAGTTCAAGGTATACTAGTTAAAAACTAACAAATCAGATGCCTCAATAAAAGTATGTGGTCTCAAATCCAACATTTGAAACGTTTCATGTACCTCACGCTTAAATGGTAGGGGTGCGGACTCCCAACAATCTCACTCCTGATTAGCGTGAGTGGTTGCCATAAGATCTTTATCTCAGACCAATTCCGACCAATCGCTATTATCAACACATCTCAATCCAAAAGGGTGACGTCTGTATCGCAAAAAAATGTTAAATAAATGTTAAAATGACTGCATTGACCAAATTTCATTAGACTCAAAAACAAGTTGTTCTCTATGGGCGACGTCACTCTTACTCGTATGTAGTCAATGGATATATATGTATATATATATATATATATATATATATATATATATATATATATATAGATATATGTGTGTGTGAGGGGGTGTGTGTGTGGGTGTGTGTGTGTGTGTGTGTATATGTATACTACATATATGTTTATATATATTATATATAAATACATATATATATGTATATATATATATATATATCTAATGTATATTAGATACTATTCTCTAAAAATGTGAGTTTTCTAGGGTGATGTGTGCTGTTTACTTTAGCAGGATTGTCATATTTTCAGCAAAATTTTGAGAGCCCGTATTTACTTTTAAAAGACCCCATCTGTTGGAGTGACACAGACAAATAGCTTGTGTTTCTATGAAAGAAAATCAATGGGTAGCTATTGCCGTCACAAAGGACACAGGTATTTACTCATCAGCCGCTATGTCCAAGAAAAAACGCTCAAGTGCCCGAGGCGTCTCATTGGCCGCAGCGCACCGCGTACAAAGTGTGCATGCTAGGCGCAGCGGCTCTGACCTAATCCCAGCACCAGGTGCCTTTGGAGCCGAGGTGAAGTGGACATGTTTTTCAAGGAGGATGAGCCATCTGGGTCTTGATACTTTATGGTCCTTAAAACCCACTCTCGACTGTGCCTCTCCCGCCACTTACCTTTTAGCTGCTCACAATAATCTAAGCACTGGATGCTGAAGGCAGAGGGGAGGCTTTCAGGAAAATTTTATGGGGGTTTGAGCTTCTATTTCAACTCTAATTCATGACCTAGTCAAGCAAACCTAGTAGTTTGTTTGTATTGCGTTTAGTTTTTTGATGCCTCTAACTACTACAGTACTGTTCTTGTCAGTGTGAGTCATGTTGAGTGTTTGTTTTGTTCCATTTTGGTGTTTAGCTTTTGTTTTGTTTGGACAGCAAGTCCCGTTAGACATTTTTTGGACATTTTTTCCATTTTTTTTCCCATCTTTTTACCTGTTTGTCATCTGTTTCATCTTGCAGGGAAGTTGGCTTGCGCTCGGAGTCCAATTTCACCCTCCCTCTCGTCACACACTTACTCATATTCACACATTTCTCCAAACTGGCATGCAGCCTTTGCATTTCACACAAATCAATTGTTCTCCCGCCGCATTTCGAACGCCTTAATTAAATACAGCAGCTCATAGCAGCCCAAGCTGTTGCTAATGCGTGTTGTACGCCGCGGCTTAAAGGAGCTTTTCTATTCTTTGTGCGTTGGTTTGCTTTTGTGCTTTTTGCGCACATAGGAGCAGATGATGGTGGGTTTTGGTTAACAGCCGCCAGAAAGGTCAAGATCCGGGCCTCATGTCCATTAGTTTAGTTTACACAGATCTTCAACTGACCCTCTGCTCCTTATTAAGTGACCCCTCTCTGGCGTTTGTGTCACTCTATCTCCGTCATTCACTCCAAGCGGGAATGATGAATGAGGTGCGAGGAAGGACGGCATATGTTTGCAAATTCGATACACCCACCAACCGACTCGCTTTCTGTGCCGGTGATAGGCTTTGTGGTTTGGAGCGAGAAGAAAACGCTTTTGTGAAAATGTTTGTGCGGTTGTCTAACTGGGTTTCAAATTAGAGCTATTTCAAGTTCCTTTAAGTGTGTCATCACCCTCATGTTGTTTTTTTCAGCCCTTCCCCACAAGACAAAAGAAAACTCAGCCATAGGAAGGTTTGGTTTATGAAAGAACACGTAAGAACACAGTTTTTTTGGCATGTGGCCATGAGTGTAGAAAATAGCAGCTCCACTCTAGTCTTTAGCAGCTGCTGGGTGTCTGTCTGTAAGCTGAGAAGCAGCTCTGCACCATAAACCTCCTATAGAAGTGGCATTGGTTGCATCATTGGGTCTATACTGGCCAGTGTGTGCCCCCTAGAGGCTTGTTGACGTGTGAAACCGAAGTCCAAGTGGTTCTTTCAATGCACAGAGGGGTGTAATCTGTAAATACCCCCCCCAAAAATACTCAGCCTCCAACTTACCGTGAGAGCGACTTGTATTGGAGGTCATTTAGAGGCTCTCTATAGTTAGCTCAGCAGTATGAATAATTAAAGTAGATTCTTAATGGTACAAAAACACTTATTGCAATTTAATGAATGGAAGAGGGAAAGTGAATGGCTTACTAGAACTAGAATCACTTATTTATAATATTATATATTTTGGAAAAAATTATTTTTTTGCTCATTTAGTTTCAATCGGATGTCACAAAACTCAAGCTTTAACTGTACATAAGAATTGTGCCGAGGCATTTTGGGATACGGGACCAAAGCCTTATTAATATTGTCTGGCTCTGACACTTTATTTTTTTCAGTTTAATTAAAACATTTTTGTTTAACCAGGAAATCCCTTGAGGTAACATTTCTTGGCATCTTCATTTTGAAATAATGTCAACTGAATTGACCACATTTGGTTTGAGCTAGAAGTCATTTTCTATGGATGACGTCACACTCGATCCACCTAACATCAATGAGCTAAAAGTGCTTAAAGACGCCTTGCCTGTCAATAAGAATTGTAGTTACTGAAAAGGTTGCCACCACTCAACAAGCTTTGTGCTAAAACCTTCTTTTTCTGCACATCAGGAAGTCCTTCTAGAGATTGGTGAAGCAGGTGAAGAACTCAGGAAATGCCTCCCTTTAGCTTGCAGACTACCAGCGAAACCTCAGAATCCGCAAAGCACTTGAGGAAATGTGATACGCTGCTTTAGGTGTTTGTCTTACCCCTTTCATTGCACTTAACTGCACTGGCTGCAGATGTCAAAACAGTTGGCGAGGAAAGGTGAATAGTTAGCAACTGTCATCTTCTAATTGTTACTTTGCTTTTGGTTTAAAAAACAAAACAAAACAGAGATGAGGAAGGAGGAAAAGAAAAACATGCCGGCTCTTTAGCCTACTGTCATGCCACTTCAGATTCGTTGAAAGATTTTCGCTCAACCATTTTCAGCCCATTGAGAAGTAATGAGTATGCGACTGAAAGGTGATATTACATCCTCTTCTTGACATGTGGGTTTGTTGCATGTTCGTACATGAGGGAAAGGTGGTGCTTCTGCTTACATTGAGCGCTCGCTCCCTCCATTTCTGCATGGACTTGAAACTACAAAACGTCTTTTGTATCTAACATTCTGTCTTGTTCTGCCCTTTTCATTTCTGCCCCATCTCCTTCCACTCGGAGTGGATTGTGAGTCAGCTGGTGGGCTAATAGTGGATGCTTTCCTGCGGGGCACCAAAGTGATACTGTTCCGGCATTTCTCCAAGCTTAAGTAAAGCTGACATGTTGCTCTAGAGCTGCAGCCCACACTCTGCTCTACAGCGGTCTGTTGAGGGGGGGGTGGAAAGGTCTTAAAGGTATGGGAGACACAGGGAGGCAGCCGCTGTCCTCCCTCTGCTGCGCTCTGATGTGGGAAGCAGCAGTTAAGTCCTTTATTAGAAGTGGCAGGCGTTGTCTCCAGTCACCTCGATAATTGCAGCACCAAGTCCACTGCTATAATCAATTGAGACAGCTGCTGCTGCGGCGTTCAAGTCCATCAGGCAGGCGTGTCATGCTAATTAATGAAATAATAAGGCGAGTGCTTGCAGCACTGAACAAATAACTCCTGCAGCCTCTTCTTCTTTTCAGCACAAAATTCATCCGTAAAGCCCAGATCGTCCCCTCCCTTCCCCTATAAGTCAGCTGTTTGTCCTCAGCGGCCTCCGACTAAGAGGGGTCACAGGAGCTGGTGAAGGGTCAGTGGCAGTGAAAGGGGTCAAATTCCTGGCTGGCAGGGTGGGCTGCCTCTGAACAGCCATTAGACTTGAGCTCTTCTGTGGAAAGTTTCAAGATGTCCGCCCTTTTATTTAGCGGAACTGAGTGGCACTGACCTCAGACGACCCAGCTGTGGTCATAAGAAGCCGAGCCTGATGGATGTCACAGAGCTCTGCTGCAAGCCGCTCGGCATGGGGATGGGCCCGTGTGGATTCCCGGCGAGCAAAAAAGGAAGTGTGAGTTTTGCCAGGGGTTAATGTTCGTTTATCCCTTTGGGAACGGCGCTGGGACATGCAGGCTAAAGACGCACTCCAATGAAAACTGTGTTTTTTGGGGTTTTTAGCTTGATCTAGTGGATTCTTCTAATGATTTAAGCATAAAGTAAGAAAATTAGTATTTCTTTATTTAAATTACCTTTTGGAAAACACATTTCTTATGTACATATATATCACTTTTTGACGTTTTTGGGTGTTCCCAACTCGTCGTTTTCTAATGTGCTGGCTATTAGGTCCCCAACCCACGGGACGGTGTACCAGACATGATAACAGATACAAAACCAGTACCGGATTAGGTTACCAGTACTGGATTGGGGTACTGGTACCGGATTAGGGTTAGGGTACCGGTCCTGTCTGCACCCCGATGTGGTAACGGATGTGGAACCAGCACCACATTAGGTTACCGATACTGGGTTAGGGTACTGGTACTGGGTTAGGGTGCTGGTACTGGGTTAGGGTACCGGTCCTGTCCACATCCCAGTATCAGAATGGTACCAGTCCATGTCCCGAGGGTTGAGCATTCCTGATTAGTGTCTACATATTTTCCCTGTGGCCCGGTACCAACCGGCCCTCGTACCAGTACCGTTTCACGGCCTGGGGGTTGGGGACCCCTGGTTTAATGGGAAAAGCCAACACGTCAAAAAATGACGAGTTAGGGACGCCCAAAACGTCAAAAAGTGATGCAAGAGGGGCCAGAACCATACGTCCATACATGACAAGTTGGGACTGATAGCTCTGATATTGCTCACCATTGTTGTGGCTCAGGTGGAGTATTGAGGGGCTGTAAGTAAACAGAAAGTTCTCAATTATAACGGTTGACGGGAAGGGGTGCGGGTTGCTCCTCACAAACAATCTTGTCCAAAACTCAAATGCGGATTTTTAATGAACTACTGCCACTCTACAGAAACTATATCCTACAAACTGACTTTATTATTATTATTATTGGCTAAAAATGACAATTCAAAGTCAAATGGGAAGACTTTTTAATTATCACAGAAGATGATTGGAGTGAGACTTTAAAGTTCCGACTTCTAGAAAACGAGTGTAAGTGCCCCACGATGGATCTGGACCATCTGAAACACAAAAAAAGTATTCTTTCCTCGCCTTCGCCTGCCAACTCTCTGAAACAAACATATAGCTTCTCAATTTGTTGGGTCTCAACTGAGAGGTGTTACCGCTAAAAAACCCAAATCCTCATTCTCCTGCTATTAACTCACATCTAAGTGAAATAATTGCCATCTGTCTCTGTCTATTTGCTACCTTGGTCAGCTGTTTTCCTCCCAGTAAACATCTCAGTGATTTGCCTTGAATCCACTTTTTACCAGTTTGAAGCCGATTAAATCATGTGAGGGAAAGAAGTTTCAAATTTCTCCTATGAAATTATTACTAGAGCAGAGATTTGAGTCTGCTCAGCCCTTCTGTTCCTCTCACACAAAAGCGTTTCCTTCAAACCTCCCCCCACCCTTTTTTTTGTACAAGTGAATACCTTACGGCGATGAAGTGTTGATTGGCAAGACCGCGGTTTCCTGCCAGTATCTGTTATAGCCATCTTCCAGATTCACTCACTCGTGAGTTAAGCCTTGGCTCTGAGCAGATTGCTTGTCTGGAGAGTTACAAACCCAAATCATTGTGAGCTCAACCGTCAAGAAGATATGCTGTCAAGCCAGCAGGATGCAGATCAAGGCGGCTCGTCGCATACCTTGCACAAACTCTGACAGATATGCTGCTTGATTTAAATGTCTGTCTGTTCATGTCATTTGATCAGCTTCCTGACTGTTTATGCTTTGGCAAAGCCGTGAAGGGAGTCAGCCGCAGTGTTTGCCTTTTAAATGAGAGCATCCAGTGACCTTAAGGTTCTTTTATCCTTTCACAAACCTTTGCCATGTGGACGATTTGCATGCGATCGTATCTATTCTAAAAGGCTTTTGCATACGGGTTCAGTTTCCCTGGTCATTGGAGACACTGCCACCAGTGTCAACAAGAGTAGATAGTTTATGGCATACAGCGATTTGCATGCGCAGCCTTAGTTCACAGAGGGTTGCAGTCTGAGGCCAAAGATTCGCGGAAGCCCTTGTTTCATTTATGAGGCCATATTTGCAGGTGTGCGTTTAAAATGAAATACTTTGAAAGGATAAAAGCTTTGAAGCGACTGATTCACAAAATGTGGTGGCCCAAACCAAACATCACATATGAATATTTATGTGGGTAAAGCAGAGTTATCTAATGCCTGGTTTATAGTTCATAGCGATCATACAGTTCATACTACGGTTGGCCAGTGTTGCTTGTGTCTGCGATAACTACAGCAAACGTCTGAGCAGAGGTAATACTTGTCAACGATGGTGTTGCGACTTTTTTTAACGTTTCAGTATTTAGGATTTTCATTTATGGTGATATATAGGGATCTTTGAGATTTTGTTTTTTATGCACAAATAAAGGCTGTTTTATTCATATGCAAACTTATATAATACTTTTGTGGTTAATTAATGGTGTGGACAAGACAACGTATGTGACACATCAGGTTTTTTGTATTTTAAAAGCCTCAACAAATTGCATAACTGTACTTACATTTGAAATGATTTACCACCTTCTACATTGAATTTAGTTGAAGTTATAGTTGCATTTTAAAGTTAATATTAGGGGTGTAAAGATGAATTGGTTAATGGATTTGTATTACTACGACCCAACCAGATTGGTCAGTCTGAGGCAAGTCTTTAATCAAATTGAATCAATCTATATTAAACAAATAAAAAAAATGAAATTGTTAAAATTTTTAAACTTTAAAAAAACACAACGTTTTAACATAAGTATGAGTAAAATTGACAGAAATCCAGAATAAGTCAACTTAAACCTTAAATAACTTTCAATATTTTACTCTCCATTAAAATATATTCAGTCAAAATGATACAAGTTAGAAATGAAGTAAATATAAAAAAACACACCCAAATTTCTTTACTTTGATATTATTTTAGATAAAAAATAAACTAAAATATATTCTGTCAATTTATATTCTGGCCGCACTAACGTTCAACAAGGCAGCTGATGCACTGTATGATGGGATTTGAAGTTAATTTCTATAGTGATGGTAACAGACAGATTGTGCGTGCTGTCAGATCTGGCAGCGCAAGGAATTGTGGGATATCGTTCCCTTTGCCTGTCTGGGCGGACTGGGGTTTAGGTGTGGGTTTTGTCAGTTTGTTTTGTTGTCTGGCTGTTTTACTTTGCTTGTTAGAGATTTGCAGTGAAAATATCTTGGTTTTTTTTGGAGCTGACTCAGAATAAAATCATGTCTAATTCCTCTCGTAGTTAGAATGCAGTAATAGTGGCCTTATCTTTGAAATCCTGGGACATAGAAACTGGAATTTCCTGGATCAATTTGCTCTGTCTTCTAATCACTTAAAATAAGTATAGTGTGATATGCATGCAGTTATACTGCAGACATCCATTTCCAATCACAATGATGCCTCGTGTCACATTTCGCAGCGATTTCTGTCTGATGGCTTTGCGATTACAAATCGCTATGAAGTATAAATTGGACCTTAGTCATGGTGGGGGCCCATGCTTTCCTCGAAACCTGTGCTGAGCAATTCCAGACTGGTCCACGTCCACGCGCTGGACCATCTGTCGTGGGGGCCACACAGGGCCGTATCAGTGCCAGCACTCCAGATGTTCCACAGGGACGAGCAGGGTCACATGTGAAGGATATCGCAGGCGGGAACAGCTGTGTAGCGACACTGTGTTCATCCCAGATTCCCCGCTCGGACACATCAGTCATAAGCAGCAAATCCCAGCGGCTTGTATTCCGTCTGCTACCTCAGCTACACTCCCCCTCCCTCCCGTCCTTCCTCTTTCTGCCCCTCCCAATTTGCAGGCTCATATCGCTCCAAACTAAGGCACGTGCGCCCAAGGCGAGACTCAGTTCCCCTGAGTAAGCAGGGCCGCAGGAACAACTATAAAAAGATCAATACTGGGATGACATGTCATCTGGTGAGCAGACCTGCCAACACCCCCCTCGGGAATGTCCCCGTCCCCCCAGTGCACTAACCCAGCTAATGGGCGAGGGGAGCCACCTCCCATCACTGGGCTGCCCTCCAACCAGCCTGACTCACTTGCACCATCTGCTCAGGTTTGCTTGGAGGGCTCAAGGACTTACCCCCACCCCCACCCCCCCCACCTCACCTTTTTTTTTTTGTACACACACACTCATGTGGCATTTGCTTCACATGACCGCCTGTGGCTTGCCTGCTGTGCTTTTTTCTGTGTTTTTTTTTTTTTTTGCAGCAGGTGATTGGAGGCAAAGGGTATTCCAAGCCCTGACAGGAAAACAAGAGCAAAACAATGCAGGGTTTAGCAGCTACTGAAATGCTTGAACTTCAACTTGACAGTTCTGTGGGTTTGAGGCAAAAGGATGTTATCTGTTGAGAAGGAGCTGTGATTTTGCGACATACAGGCCTTAGGTGGCATCTGTCAAAGGCATTCCTGTCATCATTGCTCCGTGTGGTTCTGCACTCAAAATAGCTGCTGGGGGGAAAAAAATACAACAACTTTAAAATAAAAAAGGCACTCTGTAGCAGTAATCTATCAAAGTGATTTTACTTTAACTGTTACCTGTGCTCGAACGGTTGTTAAAAGTACATTTTTCATGTGTTTTAATCTTTGCACGGTGGCAACGCTCACTTCACTGTTGCCTCAGTTCTGAAGTAAAGGAGCTTTTGATATAACATTAGCTTTCCCTCACAGATTTCTCCCTTTGGGTTTCAGTCGTATATGCAAATAAAATCTTTTTGTCTTTTTTTTTGTATTCATATGTTTGCGCGTCTTGGCTTTTAGTGAGATTTTAATGAGCGTGATACCTCCCTGCCTCCATTAGAGCCCATTAGAATCATCATTAAGATAACCTGGCACTCGCTGTGGCCCTGGCATAGCGGCATTAATATGAGAAACTCTCCTTTCCATCTCGTTGCTGTTAGACTTTTTTTCTTTTTTTTTTCTTTTTTTTTTACCCAGAATCGTTCGCCTTGCATTGTGTCTGCAGGAAGCGGTTGCTATGGCAACATCACCCACCGGCGACATTTCTGCTGTGGATATTTGCTTGTGTGTCAGTGTCTGTCTCCCTGTCTTTCTTTTTTTTTCCTTTTTTTTCTTTTTTTTTTTTTTTGTGGGAGCCTGACAACTGAAACCCAGACCTATATAAACCAGGAGCTCCATATACAGCTGGACCCCAAATTTAATTTGAGAAATGTGACACCTCAGCCAGCCCCCAGGTCTCCCATAAGACCATGGAATAAGACAGAGCGAGCGTAACAAATGAAAAAAAAACCTCCTGAATTTTGATTGGCCTTTTAATGGATGTTAGAATCCCTGAAAGATTAAGCAGGCTGTTAATGGGGACTGGATATTCCATTTGTGAGCTGCATGTTGAGTTCTTGCTGGCTTGATAGCGGCTCCCTGCTTTTTTTTCTTGTTACCAACGAGAATGCCTGTGAGCTTTTTGAGCTTTTTTTTTAATTGAAACGCCAGTGAGCCTTTTGACTGTAGTGCCGCTACACATGTTAGCTGTAGATATGAAAGTCAGTGCCGTCTTCTCTCCTCCTTTATCTATAAATGTGTAAATACCTTATTTCTCTCTTTTTGGGGGTTCATTTGATGTTCTTCGCATAAATGCTACCAGCAGAAGCAGCTTTGATAGTATTCAGGAACCTCCATTTTTGTGCCCAGTTTTGGCTTTTCACTTGACTCTAAAAAAAGGTCTTTTACTTGAAAAATTCTCTACAAGTGAAGTGCATCAAGATGGAACTTTTTTTTTTTCTTTTTTTGCCCACTTTTATTTTGCTGCCACAACAGCTCATAATTACAGTGATTGGCCAAAGAATGAGAAGCCGCTCGCTGATTGTACCAGCTCGTTGAAAAGACCCGCGATCGATGCGAAAGATGGAGGCCGCCGACTTCACAGCGCTTTGTTGTGCCTCTCCCGCATCCTCGCAGAAAGAACAGGAAGGAAGGATGGAACGCGGAGGTGGCGACAGAGGATAAGAGGCCACGATCTCTCCTCGCAGCACAATTGAAACATAATTATTTCATGCCAGATTGTGTGCTCAGCAAAGCCTTGAATGGGCACCGACATTTGACTTTAATTAGCAGTGATTTATTCAAACTGACTAGATTGCAAGAAGAAATTGGATCATCTGATTATAGTTGAGCATGAAAATGACCTGATTAACCACTTAATAGAACCTAGGGAGAGAAAACAAGAGGAACTTTGCACCAGAACAACAACAGGAAGAAGGGAAAGGAACCCCTTATTATAATTATGTTGAATTATTGCTGATCGCCTCTTTGTTTTTTGATTATTCAAAGATGCTTTTATCGTTTTTTAATGAAGTTTTGTGTTTTGTCTTCGCAGGTGTGCCAACGAATGAGAGTCCCGAGTCTAAGACTTGCAGCTCAGCCAAATTTTCCGGGCTCCAGCGCAGCCAGGATCAGAGCAGCATTGAGGTTCCCTTTGCACCACCCGTGCCCAGCCCCACCCCGGCCTCGGCACCTACGGGCTCCCCTGCGCCCGCGGCGGCGTCGGCCCCGCCAGAGCCTCCCAGGTCACGCCTTCTCCCCAGCCCTCCTCCGCTTGGCGTCAAGAAAGAACTGAAGCCTCTACCCCCTCTCCCCACCCCACCCCTGCTGAAGGCACCGCCCCATTCCCATTCCCAGCCCCACCCTCCTCCTCATCCACTCGCGCACCAGGAGCCGAGGAGTCTTTTCCCGTTCCCGCCCCACCACGCTCGGCCAGTCATTGGCCATCAGCTTCATCACCCGCTGCAGTGCAGCAGCCTCCACGACATCAGGTACTGTTGCTGCTGCGGCTTTGTTTGTTTTTGGTTCAGTTTTTATTATTAACATAAAAAATAGATCCGTCACATGGAAAAATCACACACACTGGGCTTGTGTCCCAAGAAATTTTCTATTTGAAAATCAGTGTCAATCAAGCATCAAAGGAAGTCGCCTCAAGTTGTTCCTGCAGTGATGCTGCTGCTACTCTGGTGGAGTCCTTAAATATATATTTATATATATTGTCGAAAAATTCCAGAATGAATGCGATGTCGTCCAGCGGACAAATCTATTTTCCACACGACACTGACTGTTCTCATGAGGATATTGATTTTCCACCTCACAAACTTGAAATAACCAGCTGTCAGATTTACTGTTTTCATTGAACCGCAGTGTGAAAAACACAGAGTGGTCCATGTTTCCTACCTCACCTCTTTGCAAACAGCATATCTGACATATTAAAATTAAATATTTGAATTTTGATTAAAAGACATTAAAATATATTTTTTCCTTTAGTTCAAATAATTAAATACCTGTTTTATCTTTAATTAATGATAAAAAAAGATTGTAGCATTTGTTGTAATTCCCCGTTCCCTCACTATGTAGAGGTTCAGCATTTGCGGTCTTCCTGTTTCACTAATTTTTCATGCTTTTTTTTGTTTGTTTTGTTGTTTTTTTTAAACCCACATAAATCTTTTCTACGAAGTTTTGAACTTTGAGAGTTTAAACAGGGGAAAAGTGAGGAGTTTTACAGCCTTAAAACCCAGGGCTCCCTTGAAAAAGAGGTTTTAAATCTCAATGGGACCCTCCCTGGTTAAATAAAGGTTAAGAAAGAAAGAAAACATCTATAATCCTGCTGATTTCCCCTTTTGTGGGTTATTTATTAAATGTAACTCACGGGATAAACTGAATAGAATGACTGTATTGTGACTATAAGCATCCTATCATAAAACAAACACCTAACTGTTATGTGGGAATTTATAGTGTGCATCTTAAACTATCATATTGTAATAGAGCTTGTTGTGTTTTATGTCTTTGTTTTCGGTTAACTGAACAGTCACAGCAGCAGTCCGGTGGGTTTCTCCAAACACCTGCCCCCGTCCCCTCACCACCTCGGTGGACTCCCCTCCTCAGCTTCAGCCTTGCCTCTGTCTATACCCAACCTCTCTACCTCGCACTATTCCTCCCTACGGAGCCCGGCCCATCGCCATTCGGCCATGTTTGCAACCCCAGCAACACTGCCGCCACCACCGACCTTACCAACAAATAGCTTAGTGGTGCCTGGACACCCCGCCGGCACCCCTTACCCAGGTGAGCTGCGACTTCAACACCCCAGTGCAGACTTCTGATGTGCATCGTTATTTGGAGGGATCGACATCCAGGACGTTTCCATGCAGATCATCCGTAACTGTAGGATGAGAATCAGTTTTAGCTATTTTAAATTAGTAATAATAAGCAAAAGGCATCTGTTGTTAGGTTACCATTTCTGCACTGTAGGCACCATCAATAAATGGTCTATTTTAGGACTCATGTCATATATAAGGTACTATAAGGCACATTAAGCGAGACAAAAGAGTCAGAGATAAGTCAATCAGTGTTAAGAATGTTTGTAAAACACTACACTTTTTTTTAGCCATGTTAGCACATTTAAAATACACTCCTAACCTTTTTTCCAACACATAGAAAAAACCTTGATACCTGTTAAACAAACCTTACTGTGACTACGCTAACTTCCAACATTCTAAGTTACACGTAGAAAAAACATGCTACGCGTTAGCTACGTTAGCATATTCGCAGTTACACCAGACTTTGTTTGCAACTATAAAACATTCCATATACTATATAAAATGATCTGGATTATATGGCAACACTTTCATTTTTTTTATTTTTTTTTTAATTAAGGCTTCTTACTGTGTCTTCTAGTGCGGAAAATACAGTCAACTCCGTCACGTTTAATTCTTTATTAATTAGTTTCCCTAGTGACAGATAATGCTGAGCTATGATTTTAAAGCACAGAACTGTTTTTACATTTGGGCAAGTTCCTCCTTTATTACTTGCTGCCCTGATATGCTATCGACCTTTGATTATTTTAATTTGTTCAAGTCAGCGTTTACATTTGGAAATGGGATGTATTTCTTTTGCTGACACATACATTTAAACGTGAAAAAAAGAATAAATGATTATCTTTTTAACACTGGATAAGTTGCCAGGGACACCTGAAAGCACAAACTCTTCGACATACCGTAACTCTTGATCAACGTGAGTCAGCTGATTGGTTTCATAAGAACTTCACTACTGTAAACTGATGCATATCAGTGCAAAGCTACTTCTTTTTAGTTTCATAATCAACTGGAATTTTACAAAGAGTTGAAGAGTTACGATAGTCGAAAGAATGTAAGCACTAAAGCGCCAGTGTTAAAGGGTTAATCACACTTTTACCTACTTTGATTCATACAATTTGTGGAGTTGGACAAAAAAAATTAATGTTTTATTACATTTCAATGTACCCTCTGTTGTGCAAAATTCTTTAAATCCAAGATTATTATCCTTCATCATCTGTTTTAATGCTTCTAGTTCATTTTAGCTGCTAAATTCACTGAGATGAGTCACCTGATTTCCCATGAATTGGCCCTTTCTGTGTAAATGACGTCCCTTTCTCATGAATCAGAAGCACATTGTGTTTTGGCCTTACCTTGTGACGAAGAGATTGCCTCCAGGATTCTCTACAGATATCCTTAGTCCGTTTTCCATGGAGCCTTTGCATAGTTTAGGAGGTAAAATTATGCACTAGTCACAAAATACACTTTGTGCAGTTATTTTTGAGCCAATAGACAGGAAGCTTACATTAAGGTCTCTTTTTTTCTTATTTCTGGATTGTATTGATGAACCTTAGTAGTTATGCAAGCTAGTTAGCGCAGCAGTTACACATGACTCGCATCACCTCATCAGTAGTTCCAAATGGTTTCGAGGAATTCGGTAAGTAAATCTCACGTTACAGCATTAAGGCATGGAAAGGGATAATGGATGTCAGTTGTAATCTTATGTAAAGCCACTGTAGAGCAAGACAAGATCAATTCACTGTTGTTACCCAAGTGTTGAAACTTCCAGAAGGTCACTGTAGAAGGCCTTGGATGAGTCAGTGGGAAATGTCAGCTAACAACTGGACGGCAACATTTTCAGGCGTATCTCAACAACTAGATCCTTCGTTTTTGTGAAGGCACAGAAATAAAAACTTAAATTAAATATGGCGGCTCTTTAATAAATAAATAAATAAAGAAAATGTCATGAATGTACCAGTTGTGCGCTGACATTCTATGAGACGGCAGGCCTGTGTGTGTTTTCTGCTGGGATGACTCTTGGTTCTCTCTTGTCTTTAGATACCAGCCTGTTGATATCATTCAACCAACCAATCATGTATTGCCAGCCTCATTCGGGGATTCTGATTGGCACATTGTCACAGGCAACTCTCTTACCACCACCAATGAGTCCCCACGTAGAAAACCCTCACAGCATGAGCTGGAGAAACAGAGAATGCCAGGTGAATATTTTCCTTCTTCTACCCTTGTTGTGAAGACTGACTGGGCGCCGTGCCTTTTTTTTTCTTGTGTCCCCCCCCTTCCCTCCCAATCTTTTTTTCTTTCTTTCTTT
>NC_050520.1:28168563-28171567 GCF_002922805.2 Oryzias melastigma
AGCATGACCTCCTGAGGCAGGAGCTGAACAACCGCTTCCTGGTTCAGAGTTCGGAGCGCGGCCGGGGGCCGTCCGCCTCGCCGCTGGCCCCCGTCTCGCTCCTGAGGGCCGAGTTTCACCAACACCAGCACATGCACCAGCACCAACACACCCACCAGCACACCTTCACGCCCTTCCCCGCCAGCCTGCCCCAGGCCGCCATTCTCACCCCGCCCACCGCACCCCCCATGGTGCGTACCCAAGCCAGAAATGTGAGGATAAGTAAAACAAAGAAGCTCCCGTTACTTCCCACAAACTCACCCCTCCAACCCTCTTTTCAGTCGACTTCCCCTCTTATTTTTTTACCAAGTAAATCCTGTAGGTTTCAGACTCCCAGCCTCTATGGACGACTATTCCTTCATTTTGGATTGAAACCTCCCCTTTCTCGTCACCTCCTCTGACACAAACACTTTTTGTCTCAATATATGTTAGATAATCCAAAACAACCACATATACACAATTGAATTTTCCATTCACAAAATCTGTACTGTATAGATTCATACCTTGTAAAATAATCTCCTTCCTGTTCACATGTCTGTCAATATGCTGATGATCACTGAACGTTTTTCAATGGTTTGCATACGGATGTGTTTAAAATGTTTTCATTTTCTTAATGAGCAACAGTTGCAGCATCAAGCAAGTCAGTGTGTGTGTGTGTGTGTGTGTGTGTGTGTGCATTCCTTCACTTAAATATCTGTGCATGTTCTTCATTTCCACATGAGCGAGTGTGTGTGCCCAGCTCGGTCTTTGACAATTACAAACAAAGCTGTGCAGCCGCTCCAGTGACTTCATATCAGATAAATGACATCACTATGAAACTCTTTGGATAATGTTACTAATTTTCTTTGTGGTTTATTTTCTCAATGCCATCATGTCTAAAGAAGTGAAAGGAGGAGGGAGGGGGTCTTAACTCTGACAGTTTTTAGATTAGCATAGAAGGAAAAAAAAAAAATGCTGCGGCTATTCATCCATCATTTCAATTGCATGGCAATCTCTGACAGCTGTTTCAAATGTGTCCCCATTTGTAGCTTTTTCGGCATTAGTCTAATAGATCTAATCCATCAAGCCGTGACCTCTGTTTAAGAGCCCGTGGTACCATTAAGGCCCCTCTCTAAGATTATCCCCATCCTGTACGCTGGAAATCAAAGGCCCTCGTATTTATGGGACGCCGTCAGATAAGTGCGAACACGGTTCAGATGGTTCTCCAGCCAAAACACATGCTGTTATCCGCTCCGCCGTTTATTCCCGGCATGGCAGGAATTACGTACAGTCTTTCCTTTGAAGATGAAAGAGGCGATTTTTTTTTCCTCCCATTTTTATCAATCCAGGAGCGATGTAAGGATTTCAGCTCGATCCCCGCCACCTTTCGCTGTCTGATTGGGATTTGGGGCTGGCGTGAACGTCGTCTGCTGTTGTTTTTTACCAATGTTTTTACTTCATTAACACCTCTTCTCCTCCCTCCTGCCCTGAAGGGATAGGGAAAAAGTCAGATAGTGATGCTTCTTACCTTTTCCCAGCCTCCTCTTCCTTTCTGATTATCCGACGTTCACTGGATGCTTCATGTCATTTCAGCGATGTAACAACCCTTGGCTAATGGCTGTAATTAATACAATTATGAAGCCTCTATATTTGTTTATCACTCTACACCCTTGAGCAGCTGGCTCACCCAATGGCAGCGGTGAACGGTCACCCCCTTGGCCCCACCATGTCTTTGGACAAGAGATGTCCTTAATTGTAATAAGATGAAATATTAAGCTTCAATTAGTCAAGCTGTTGACTATAAAACTGCGACAGCCGCTGTGATTTATGGCATTTTTGCTTTTACAAGACAGTAAAGCAGCCAGAATTCTTCTGCAGTGTCAGACATTAAACAAGCCGCGACATCAAAGCTGCAGAGGAGCTGTTTAATGAGCTCGGAAGCTGGCTTAGTGTTCCCTTTCAATAGGCAGTCTGTCTTTTATATGAGCCCATTATCGCCCACGGCCCCGGCGGCCAGCGCCCCCTCTGCCGCGGCTGCCATTTTGCGTGCAGATGTGAAACGCCCCGGTGTACTAAAGTGTGGGGGGGGGGTGTCTGACCCAAACCCTGCCATCCCACCGGCAGCCCGGCCAAGCCTGCATCCAAACCCAAACACAGACTCACACAGAGATTCTGATTCATAGGCCTTCGTTTTCCCGTATAATGCAAACTCGAAAACATCTGCGCCTGCCAATGGAGCTTTGTGAAAGCACTTGCAAAAAGTACCTGCAAATGGTTTGTGTATTTGTGGAGTACCGATAATTTTCTGTCACTTTTAATTTTGCAAAACGGAGGAGCGGTGCAGGCTCACAAACAGACGTACAAAGTCTCCATTCATTCCCGGAGGCACTTCTCCGTGTCCCGTCTCACCCTGCTCACCTACTCCTTACTGACTACATTCACATGCGTTTGGGGCCAGGATCGGAAAAAATATTAATTTAAACCACGCGCTCTTTTTTAAAGCGTAAATCCCATCTGAAATGATTCTGATGGGCAGGAGTTTTGCCACAGGAAACGTTTGTTCACCTCAGTGTGTGGTGGTGCTGCAGTGGGCTCTGTCCTGAATTAGTCCTTCACCACTGCAGTCAAATAAACAGACAGCTCATAGTCTGCGATTTGAAGCACAGGCTGTCTTTTGAGTAAATCCTATCAGAAGCTACGTTCACACTAAACGGAGATTCTTGAACTCTGAATTCTGTTCACACTGAACTATCGCTACCTTTTCAAACGGTGGGCACTTCCATAAACTTAAAAGGACTCTACCCATATGTTACTACAAAATCCAAATCATTGATTGGTCAAAGTTCAACTTGGTTTAACATATATAGAGCCCATGAAATGGTTGCAGAACCTTGCATAGCTTTGTGTAAACTGTACATATGTGTATAGACTTCTCTTTGGAGGTTGATGCTTGAACGTGCGTTGCCGAGGGCGATTTCAACTCAGA